>NW_028291287.1:0-98953 GCF_041222555.1 Hakea prostrata
TCTAATGGATCATGGATCCTTGTCCCCCGACCATTCTCACACGTGTTTGGGAATCTCTCCTACTCTCTAGCTCCCCTCAAGACCTCACCCCGTTGGCCTCCCTTCCCCCACCAAATCTCTTCACCTCATCGACCGAGAACCTCAAATCCCACATCCCTATCCCCTCGGCCCTTAGTGGCTTGGTCAAAGACCACATCCCCATCACCCCAAACCCTCTCGAAGAGCCCTTAACCCCGCCCTTCCCACCCAATCCTTTTCCTTATTGGCTGCCACATTCCCAATAGCCCTAACTACATCCTCTCGCTGGTCCGGTTTGGAGAACTCGTGCACCTTTCTTTCTCCCCGCTCTCTTCAGATCCATCCGGGAAAAAGCCATAACCTCCATTTGGCGTGGTTCAAGGCATTCCCATGGGTTTGGACGAGATTGGTCTTGGATTTTGAGAAACCTTTCAGGTTCTTCCATCTACGATCGGATCAATAAGCTAGTGTTTTGTGCCCCGATCCATCACCTTTGGTGGGAGCGCACCTTCAGAGATGGACCTCCAAATCTCAATCATGCAGGATTTGGAATGCCATCTACTCCGATGTTCTCTAGATTGTTAGCTATTCCCCATCCCCCTGCTGATGACACCCTAAGGAACAGGCTTATTGTTGTCTCCTGGGGTCTTAGTTCTTCTTTTCGGTCTTCTTCTTAAAGACCTTGTTCTTTTGCTTTCGTTTCTTTAATATAATTATTTATTCATCCAATATATATATATATATATATATATATATATATATATATATATATATATCAGCTTAAATGACATGTATCAAATCAGGTTCTAAAGTCCAACAAACATCCCCACCCCCGTAATGACAATTGTCTAACAATCAACGTTGGGAATAAGGCTTGTTATAAAGGCTTGGAACAGTCAAATTGGAAAATAGCTTCATGTACCCATAATAAAATTGGGATAAGGTCATAAGGCTTAGTTAACAGCCTTCTTTTCCCCTATATTTGTATATATATATACACCCATGAAATGAAAAATCCCATTGTTGGTTGAGTCCTATTAGGAGTTCAATTATGTTAAGAGTTTTAGTTTGTGTAATTTTCTATTTCTTGTTACCCAAGTAAGGGTATTTATGTAATAGTCATCTTTCCACCTTTATTATAAATAGAGGGTTTAAGATCACACTGATCGATAAAATCATTCTACCACAATCGCTTTTCTTAACATGGCATCGTGAGCCAAAAATTGATTAAACCAATAAAGGAAAGGAAAACAAGAAATGAATGATCGTCTCTCTCTCGATTCTACAACTCAAACCTCGCCACCGCAGCAACTACACCATTGCTGCCCTTCACCTCTTCCCCATACCAGCAACCATCAATCCTCTTTTTTTTTGGAATCGCAAGACTTCATCGCTTCTTCTTTTGGAATCGCAAGAGTCCATCACTGCCTTCCCATTCCCATCGCCTTCCAGCAGCAGGACCCTTTTGTTTCTTTTTTTTTTGGAACCGCAAGAGTCAATCGTTGCCTTCCAAAGAGAAGCATCCACATGGGCCAAACCACCAAAAATCCCGACTGAACCATGTCTTGGTTTTTCCCTTTCTAACCAACGGTTCTATTAGCCCAAAAAGAAAGAAAGAAAACGAAAAAATATATATTGAAGTTCCAGGGGTCTCTTTAGTAAATTTGAATATTCTCGGACCTATTTGTACTTTTACATATCTCTACACACCTAGTTGTGATTTCACATATCTTCATGTTGAAAGAAACAATTGTGGTAGAATGGCTCTTGATCAATGATCTCAAGCCCTCTATTTATAATTAAGTGGAAAGTAGACTATTACAAGGAATAGAATTTTACATGAATATAAACTCTAATTTAACTCCTTGTAGAATCCAACACTCCCCCTCAAGTTGAGGCATAGATATTAGTCATGCCCAACTTGCCTATAATAGGAAGGAAATCTCTTTCTTTCAAACCCTTAGTGAAAACATCTGCTACTCGGTCTCCAGATCTTACAAAAGGCATGCAGATAAGCCCATGTTCCAACTTTCCTTTGACAAAAAACCTGTCAATTTCAATGTGCTTAGTTCAATCATGTTGCACCGGATTATTAGGAATACTAATAGCAGCCTTGTTGTCACAATATAACATTATAGGGTTTGGAACTTGGACTCCAATATCTTGCAGCAAACCTTTCAACCATAGTAGCTCGCAAACTCCACGAACCATAGCTCTATATTCAGCTTTGGTACTAGATAAAGCTACCATATTCTGTTTCTTACTTCTGCAAGTAATTAGATTACCTCCAACAAAGGTACAGTAACCTGAAATTGACTTCCTGTCTGGAGATCCAGGCCAATCTGCATCAGTGTATGCTTCTACTTTTAGATTATCAATGGGTGACTGAAGTATTCCTTTTCCAGGAGTTCCCTTCAAATATTGTAGTATTCTAGTAACAGCCTTCATATGAGCTAAATATGGATCATGAATGAATTGGCTCACTATCCCTACAACATAAGCGATGTCTGCCCTGGTGTGGGACAAGTAAATAAGTTTCCTTACCAGCCTTTGGTATCTTCCTTTGTCCACTAGTTCTCCCTCTTTTCTTTAAGTTTAGCTCCAGCTTCAATAGGGGTATCAACTGCTTTACACCCCAACATTCCCACTTCTGATAATAGATCTAGAACATACTTTCTTTGAGATAGGAATATACCTTTCTTTGATCGAGCCACCTCAATCCCTAAGAAATACTGTAGCTTCCCTAGATCTTTAATTTCAAACTCTTTGCCAAGAAAGTCTTTCAACTTTTGAATTTCTTCACCATCATTCCCTGTGATGACAATATCGTCTACATAGACAATAAGAAGTGTGATGTTAGTACCTGACTTTTTGACAAATAGTGTATGATCAGCATTGCTTTGCTTATACCCAATAAAAGTCATTGCCTTCAGGAGGCGTTCAAACCAGCATCTAGTTGACTGTTTTAACCCATAAATTGACCTCTGCAATTGACAAACTTTCCCTGCAGTATTGTCATCGGAGAAACCATGTGGGATTTCCATATAGACTTCTTCTGCTAACTCCCCATGTAGGAATGTATTCTTTACGTCTAGTTGGTGCAAGTTCCAGCTCTTTGTTCACATTCTGCAGACAAACGTAACTCGACGGTGTTTAGTTTCGCAACAAGGGCAAAGGTCTCCTGATAATCAATCCCATAGGTCTGGGTAAACCCCTTTGCAACTAGTCTAGCTTTCAACTTGTTGACTGATCCATCCATATTTTGTTTAACCACAAAGACCCATTTGCAGCCCATTGTTTTTTCGGAGAGGAAGTGCAACCAGCTCCCAAGTGTGATTTTTCTTCATTGCCGCATTTCCTTTACCATAGCTGCCTTCCATCTCTTATCAAGCATAGGCTTCCCCGCCAACTCTAGGAATAGATACAGATGATCAGAGAGGATATAAAAGCACGGTAGGAGTCGACAAAGAGTTATAAGAAACATATTTAGCTACGGGATGTTGAGTACAAGATCTGACCCCTTTTCCAACAGCAATAGTAAGATCGAAGAAGATACCTTAAGGGGAACAAGAGAATCCGATTCGGGAGTAGGAGACCGAAGTGGTAACGTATCACCTTTCCTCCACCCGCTTTAGCCGGTTGTAATTCTTCCTCCGATAAGTCCGAACCTCCTTATTCTCGGTCAATCTGGTTTTGAAAGACCCCAACAAGGGTGTCTCACAGAGTGGTCTCCCCTCGGCTAGGTTCTTCACATGGTTCGGAAAACGAAGGGGGAGGATTAGAGTCCTCGATTATACTAGCCGAAGTCTCCCCCCGGTCGAGAAACTCTTCCGAGACTCTTAAGTTGTGTTGGTGTGTGATAGGAAGATCTAGAGTCGGAAAGAACACCTCTCCTCTAAGACTCTCCCCCCTGGAGAGGTGTATAGTAAAGGCAAGACTCATTAAAAATTACATCCATGGATACAATGGTTTTCCCGGAAGGAGGACGATAACATTTGTACCCTTTCTAAGTAGCAAAATACCCCAAAAATATGCAACGTAGGCCGTGGGGAGCCAGCTTACTACGGTGGGCTGTGATTCCCGGCATAACACACACATCCAAAAACCTTTGGGGGAATAACAAAAGAAAAGGCTCCCCGAAGAATCTCATTAGGACATTTAAAACCAAGTATCCCCTCGGGCATCCTATTCATAAGGTAAGTAATGGTGAGAATAGCGTCACTCCAAGATTGGTCGGGACATTCATAGCAATCATAATGGAACGGGTTATCTCTAAGAGATGCCGATTCTTCCTTTCGGCAACCCCATTTTGGGCAGCCGTATCAACGCAAACGGTCCGATGTATTATGCCGGAATCGGAGAGATATCTTTGAAATTCACCATCAATATACTCGTGTTATTGTCACCGCGAAGGATCTTCACAAAGTGGCATTGAACCGAGTTTTAATCATATTATGAAAGTCACGAAAACATCGGAAAACCTTATTTTTTGTTTTAAAAGATAAATACATGTAGAACGAGAGTGACAATCAATAAAAGTAACAAAGTACCTATGGCGCAATAATACACACGTCGGCGGGGACCCCACACATTAGTATGAATTAGCATAAAAGGAATAGGTTTTCTATTATAAAGAGAAGGTAAGATAAATAAGTAGAACGAGTCTGCTTTTGCAAAACTACAGGGCTTCACAAAAAAAATTATTCTCATTATTAAGAAGAAACCAAATCGGGAAATATTTTCTTAAGAGTTCCTGAGGGGGGTGACCTAGCCTACGGTGCCACCGATGAAGGTCTCGATATTACCGAATGGATCGGATTAGAAGATGTAGTCAAAGCGGCACGTAGATTCTCCAATCGGCTCAAGCAAATAAAGTCCATTGTCTAGTTTACCACGTCCAATCTCCTTCCCCGTGACCGGATCCCGGAAGACACAAATAAGATGGGAAAAAAGTCACTTTACAATTCAAGTCATGTGTAAGACTAACGATAGAGAGCAAGTTAGTAGAGAAAGAGGGAACATCTAAAACTTTAGACAAAGAAAGTGATGGAGAATGCTTAATGGTCCCTTTTCCAAAGAATGGAAGAATAGGAGCCATCAGCAATACGAACTTTATCATTTCCAGAAGTTGGAGAATATTGTAAGAAAGAGGAGGATAAACCTCGTCATATGATCTCGTAGCTCCCGTATCAATGATCCAAGGAGTAGAAACTAAAGAAGCTTGAAAGGTTGAAAGGTTTTACATGAAGTAGCAAGGTAGGTGTTGGTATGGGTAGTAGAGGAAGTAGTGGTCAAGGCTATACCATCAATAGTTGTCATGTTGACAAAATTATCTGCAGTTCTTCAGTCTTCACCCTTTCGAAGTAACAGAAATGTCGCAGAATGCAATAGCCAAACAACCCAACCAGATCTACCTCCTTTTTTTAATTACAAATAAGTCCCTAGAAAATCTGAAATTACAAATAGGTCCCTGAAAAAGCTGAAATAGCAAATAGGTCCTTGAAACTATTTGAAATTACAAATAGGTCCCTGAAACTTTTGAAATTACAAATTAGTCCCTAAAAACTGAAATTACAGTTGGGTCCCCGGAACTAATTGAATTCACAAAATAAGCCCCCTGAAACATTGGTTTTTGGTTTCTTCCTTTTTTGGGCTAATAAAACCGTAGGAAAGAGGGGGAAAAATAGAGTTTGCTAAATTCAAGGATTGAAAGAAGAATTTAGATGAAAAGAATCAGAGGAAACTCACTGTTTGAGAAGAGAATCGATGACGTTATTCTGCGATTCAGAAAAAATCAGACGATTGATGGGTCAAAAAACGCTGTTGGTAACTTTGTATTCTGCTCTTTCTTTCCTAATCGCAACGGTGGTGTTGCGAGAGAGAAGAAGCAGCAGCTGCGATGCGATTTCTCTTCTAATCAAAAGAAGCAGCAAGAGCAGTCTGCGAAACAGTAGAAAGCAACAATAAGCAGTCTGCGAATCAGTTCTTGTTCTTCTTCTTTCCTTTTTTTTCTTGGTCTTCCCTAATTGAACCTATGTAGTGCAGCGGAACCAAAGAACAAAGAGAAAAAAAAGGACGGAACTACCAGAAAAGAAGAAAGAAAAAAAAGGCCGATGGTTGCGATGGTTTTTTTTTTTTTTGGAAAAAAAAAACTTAGGGAATTAAGATGGGTTTGGAACAGAAGGAGGTAGGTCTGAGAGAGAGAGAGAGATTTTTGCTTCTCTTTTTTTTTCTCTCTCTCTTCCCTAATCGAACTTAGGCTCTGATGCCATGTTGAAAGAAACAATTGTGGTAGAATGGCTTATTGATCAATGATCTCAAGCCCTCTATTTATAATTAAGTGGAAAGTAGACTATTACAAGGAATAGAATTTTATATGAATATAAACTCTAATTTAACTCCTTGTAGAATCCAACACTTCAGGGACTTGTTTGTGATTTTCCATAACTTCAGAGGGAAAAAAAAAAAAAAAAAAAAAGAAGAAGAAGAAGAAGAGTAAAAGCTGTTACTTACCTTATGCACCTTTTGAGTCCTATTACTCCCTAGATTTGGTTGGGTGGTTTGGCTATTCCATTCTACGACATTTTAATTGTTTTGAAAGGGTTAAGATTGAAGAATTGCAAACAGTTTTTTTAGCATGGTAACCACCAATGGTATTACTGCCTTTGTTGGCTTTGAACATTACCCCACTCTTCATCCTCTTTCGGTAAGATTTGATGGAACAAAATTATTTGATTTGTTCTTGATCTGCCTACTTGACTATTGCCAGAAGTGGATCTTGTTGGACACTTTACGGGTGCCACTGTCAAACCTCCCAACACAGGTATTTCACACGATAAATGGATCTCGAATGACTCTCTTATTATGTCATTTCCTTTTGAATTCCATGAATCCAAATATTGCCCATGTATACCTACTACTTGATACTACAGTCCAAATCTAGAAAGCTACTACTGAAACATATGGACAATTGGGGAATGATGCACAGGTTTATGAGCTACGGAAGAAGCTTCATAAGACAACCCAAAAGGAACTAATTGTGGCCCAATATTATGCAGAGTTGCGATATCTTTAGCAAAAGTTGGATCACTATGGGGATTATCACCCCACTAATCCGGATGATGTGGCCACTTATAGGAAGCATGTTGATAAGATTCGGGTATATGACTTCTTGGCGGGTTTGAATGTGGAGTATGATCAGATCAGAGTACAAGTATTGAGTCGTTCTCCATTTCTTACACAAGAACAGTCCTATGCCCATGTTTAGTGTGAGGAAAGCCGTCGATTAGCCATGCTTTATGCTTCTATTGTGGAAAAATCAACCTTACAGTTTGTTAGCATTAAATCTAATTCAGCCAAAGAGATTGTCAAGTGTGAGCATTGTCACAAACCATATCATAACAAGGCCAATTGTTGGAAGCTCCACGGGAATCTTGCTGATTTTAAGAAGAAAAAGGGCACAAAGAAGGGAAAAACCGAAGGCTAATCTTTTTGAGACAGTTTCCACAACACCCTCTGCAGAAGTTGGTTTTTCACAGGAGTTAGCTACTCTGCGACGTATTATGCAGTCTTCTACTGCCGGTACAGCCTCTACTACTGCTTCCTCCACTACCCATACCAATTCCTACCTTGCTACTTCAAGTAAAACTTTTACAGGCTTCCATGTTTCTTCAATTTCTGCTCCTTGGATCATTGATACATGAGCCACTGATCATATGACAGGTTCATCTTCCTTTTTCTTACATTATTCTCCAACTTCGGAAAAAGATAAAGTTCGAATTGTTGATAGCTCTTATTCTTCCATTACTGGCAAAGGGACCATTCAACATTCTCCATCACTTTCTTCATCTAAAGTTTTACATGTTCCCTCTTTTTCTACTAACTTGCTATCTATCAATAATTTTACACATGACTTGAATTGTAAAGTGACATTTTTTCCATCTTCATCGTGTCTTCCGTGTTCCGGTAACGTGGAAGGAGATTGGACATGGTAAACTAGATAATGGACTTTATCCTCATGGAGCCGATGGGAGGATCTACTTTTGCTCGATCGCATCTTCTAATCAGGTCCATTCGGTAATATCAGACCTTATCAGTAGCACCATCGGCTAGGTCATCCCCCTCTAGGAACTCTTAAGAAAGTATTTTCAGACCTAGTTTCTTCTTATAACAAAGATGAATTTTTTTGTGAAGCCCGCATTTTCGCGAAGCAAACTCGTTCTACTTATTTACCTTCTCTTTATAATAGAAAATATATTCCTTTTATGCTAATTCATACTGATATGTGGGGGCCCTGCCGATGTGTGTCTATTATTGGCCATAGGTACTTTGTTACTTTTATTGATTGTCACTCTCGTATTACATGAATTTATCTTTTAAAACAAAAAAAGAGGCTTTCCAATGTTTTCGTGATTTTTATAATACAATTAAAACTCAGCTCAATGTCAATGTAAAGATCCTTTGCAGTGACAATGGCACAGAGTATATTGATGGTGAATTTTAGAGATATCTCTCGGACTCTGGCATTACATCAGACCAGTTGTGTTGATACAGCTGCCCAAAATGGGGTTGCCGAAAGGAAGAATCGACATCTTTTAGAGATAGCCCGTCCAATTATGATTGATATGTGATGTTATACTCACTGCCTCTTACCTTATGTATAGGATGCACAGTAGAATACTTGGTTTTAAATGTCCTAATAAGATTCTTCACGGAGCCTCTTAGTTTGTTATTCCCCAAAAGGTTTTTGGTTGTGTGTGTTATGCCAAAATCACAGCCCACCAAAGTAAGTTGGCTCCCCGCAGCCTACGTTACATATTTCTGGGTATACTGCTACTCCTTCCAGAAAGACTATTGTATCTATGGATGTAATTTAATGAGTATTGCCCTTATTATACACCTCTCCAAGGAGAGAGTCCTAGAGGAGAGGTGTTCTTTCAAACTTTCGACCTTCCTATCACACACAAAGACTCCCACACACCACCACAACATAACTTAGAAGTTCAAGAAGAGTTTCCCCGATTGGGGGAGATTTCGACCAGTATACCTGAGGACTCAAATTCTCTGCCTCCATTTTCTGAACCAAGTGAAGAACTTGGTCAGGGGGAGACCACTCTTGTGAGGCACATTATGGTGGGAGATTACGCGAGATATCTCGTTATCTGAAGATAGCGAGACGAGATGAGAGTCGAGAGGGGAAAATGGGAGATTTTGCCAATATCTCGGCAAGATCTCTTCAAAGGTGGTCCAACCACCAGTTTAAGGGGTTTTAAAACCCCTTATCTCGCCTCTCTCGAGCCTCTCTCTCGCTGCAACCTTCAAACTTGGCCAGGAAGTTGATTTTTTGTCGGAATTTGTTGGGGTTCAAATTTTAAACATCCTTAACACATCTACAACAGAAGATTATTGTCATTCAAGCCTATTTCAACTAGATCTTCAACAAAGGTAAGATTTTCCCCCAAATTTGAATTTTTTTCAAATAGAATGTTCTATAATGGGTGTGTGACTGTAGTATAAATATTTGTTGATCTACTAGCTTTGATCTACACTTTCATGGAAACAAATTTAATTTTCTGTTATTAATATATTTTTCAAATTTTTGTATTTAAAAAATATTTTATCCAAAAAAATAAAATTAAAAAATATAAAAAAATACTTATAATATGAAGGTGATTATCACTTATGTTAAACTTCATTGAGAGGGCTACAATACCATGTATTCATATTTTGATTATCATGCTTGCTGTATTTATTTTTATTTTTTATTTAAATAATTAAATAAAATAATAATGAAAATAATATTTTATTAAAAAATTATCTTCTTTTTTTATAAATGATGCTCATATTATGTAGTTTATTTTAAAATACAAACATGTCTGTTTGAGCATTGTATATATGTTATCTTAGAACAAAGAGTGTGTTTTGTTGTTTTATAAATTGTTTTTACATAAAATAATTATAAAATAATACTTTATTAAATTATTTGTTTTTTTTTAAATGATGCTCATATTATGTAGTTTATTCTAAAAATACAAACATGTTTGTTTGAGCATTGTATATATGTTATCTTAGAACAAAGTGTGTGTTTTGTTGTTTTATAAATTGTTTTTACATGTAATTATTTATCTAAAATTATTCTAATGATTATTTGGGAACATTCATGTATGTATTTCAGTGTTGTAGACTTGTATCTTAAATGGCAACTAGTGGGAGTGGCGGCACTGGCAATGGGACTCAGGACATTGCTTGGCAACATGGGGATCCACTGATTGCCGACAAAAAAAAATCCCGATGCAACTATTGCCTCAAGACCTTGAATTCTAGTGGTTTAACCAGATTAAAGCAACATTTGGCTGGTGGTTGCAAAGATGTTTCCAAGTGTCCCAAGGTTCCTTATGAAGTGCAAAAAGCAATTGCAACAACTTTAAAGGGAGGGAGACAAACAAAGGAGGAGATGGCACAAAAGCAAAGGGAATTTGAGGATACAGTGCTGGCTAGACTTTTTGTTGATGTTGATGAGGAGTCAGATGACGATCAAGAGAGGAGGGTTATGGGTATTGAGTCACAGGCCGAGTGGAGACAGATGAAGGCTACAATGGAAGCTAGCAGACAGTCCTTACAATTTAAGAATGTCAAGCAATATGAACAAACAAGAGGAGCAGGTGGTTTGGGGTCAGGGGCATCCATGCCACCTAGACATAGTTTTCATGGAAGTGAGAGGACCGAGAGGAGGAAGACTAAACATTATAATGCCACATTTGACCAAGACCCCTCCGTCTTCAAGCATCAAGACACCTATCAAAGAAGCATTCCATATATGTTTGATGGAGGTAAAGAAGGCAGTAGGGAGGAGGAAGCTAAGTTGGCAATCAGCAAATTTATGCTCTACAACAACATTACAGCCAATGTAGCCAAAACACCATACTATCAGGGGATGATCAATGCAGTTGCTAGGGCAGTTGTAGGGGTTAAAGGCCCAACAGCTTGGGAAGTAATGAATAAATATTTACCAAAGGTGAAGCAGGAGGTGGAGGAATACATTGGTTCATTGAAGGAAAGATGGACTACATATGGTGTTATTATGATGGCTGATGGATGGACTAGTCCTACTAGACAGTCCATCATTAATTTCATGTTGAGCTACAATGGAAAGACATCCTTCCTTAAGTCAGTGGATTCCAAATTGTCATAGATAACGGTGCTAACTTCAAAAAAGATGGTGAAATGTTGATGAAGAAGAAGAAGAGCAGCCGGATCCACCTCTTTTGGACACAATGTGCAACACACTCAATTGATCTTATGTTGAAGGACTCAGGGAAAATAAAGTTAATTAGTGTTGTGGTTGACAGGGCTAGAAGGGTAAGTAATTTTATTTATAACCATGGTTATGTGCTGAAGATGATGAGGAACCACTATAAGGGTGATCTAGTTAGACCTAGATTGGCTGAATTTGCCACCAACTATGTAGCTCTGAAAAGCTTCCAGAAGAAAGTGGTGGGTCTACGGCACATGTTTGCAAGTAAGGAGTGGTTTAATTGGCATGGATCTAGCCATCCTGATGCAGTAGTAGTCCAACAAACCATTACTAATGATTCCTTTTGAAGGCAGCTGAATAGGACAATGGGCATTTTAGAGCCTATTATGTTTGTTTTAAGGATTGTAGATTTGGAGAAGAAGCCCAAAATGCCATATATATGCTGCCCTCTAGCAAATGAAAGGGTTGGTTAGAGCAACTGCCCCTGGCTCCTTCAAATCCTACGAGAGGATCATCGATGATAGATGGGAAACGCACTTGATGCATCCTTTGCACTTGGCTGGTGAGTCACTTTTAAGTTTTTAAGTTTTTGTTGTATACTTTAATTTACATTGTTAATTTGTTATAACTTATAATTTATAAACAATCAAATCACTAACAAATTTTTTTATTTTCACAATACAAGCTTACTACCTCAACCCAAAGTAACCATTACAAGAATGATCTGGGGCTTAATGTAAGGTTGATGAATGCGGTGCAAGACGTGGGGGAGAAGCTTGTGCCAAATCCAGTCATGTAGGGGTCAATTAATGGAGAGGTGAGAACTTATTTAATTATTTCTTCAACTTCTTACATTAGTGCATATACAGTAGTAAAAGTACAATAATTGAAGAATTGGTGTATAGACCAGGGAGTTCAGGGATGCCTCTAGGAGTTTTGGAAAGCCTTCAGCAGTTGCAACTAGGCAAAAAAATGATCTCTGGTAAATAATCTTATAGTCTATTACTAATTTACTATAAGTTTATAACTTTATAAGTGATAACTGATAAATTATATAAGTATTAAAATTTACATTTAATTACCTAATGCATTCTTATATTTGGTTATGCAACTGACTGATGGTTACTATATGGAACTAGTTTGCCAAATCTCAGGGACATAGCAATTAAAGTACTCTCACAGACTTGCTCATCTTCTGGTTGCGAGAGGAACTGAAGCACCTTCTCACTCATCCATAGTAAGGTATGGAACAGATTGGGGAGTAAGAGGCTCGAGGACTTAGTGTATGTGCATTACAGCATGAGATTGAGATTAGGGCACATACAAGATGATATAGATGACAAAAATCACGAACCAATTGAGTTGACTAATATATTCCACGAGCCCCCCGTAGAGGATGAGGAAGATGATGTCATATATCAGTGGGTTAGGGATCGAGGTGGCCCAGTGCTGAATGGGCAAGGAGGGCAGCCAAATCCTACCATTGCTGCTATTATGGGCCTAGATGTTGTGGCTGACCACTTGTCTTTTAATGACGGGTCGGGCTGAGAAGCAAGCATCAGCAGGACCAAGTGTACCATTTGTGGAGCTACTTGGTCCACTTGAAACAACTGCCGTGACGTCTAGTAGTGAGAGTTCAGATGATGCTGATGTACCAGAGGTCCAAGTGGCCCAAGTCAGCCATCGAGTCATAGAGGCAGTCAGGTTGGTGGTGTTGTTGGTGGAAGTCAGGGTCAACAAAGGGAGTCACCTCCACCAGGTCCGAGTCATCCGACACATGCGAGCTACAGTTCCCCAATCTCTCAAACTTATACTAGGAGTAGGAAGAGCCGATCAAACCAAGGGCAAACGAATGATGATGCGAGCATGCAAGATCTTGAATTGAACATGGGAAGCATGAGCCTAGATCATGGTCATAGTGGTTCACAACAACAAAGTTTGGCCAATTGGCAGTCATCGAGGTACCTATACGAGAATCACAGAGATTGGGTCGATTACACTGGGTATTCTTCTTATGGAGATCATACTATTCCTCAAGACCCTACACCTGGAGTATACACATATGATAGTGAAGGTGGGTTGTTAACTGAGTGGTTTAGAAACCCCTACCGATATATTCAACAGCAACAACAACAATGGCTCTTTCACCCACCCACGACTGACAGTTATCCCTGAGTGTTATTCCTCCAGTATTCTGACATTAAGACATATCGGTTCCATATAAACCGATATGTGACATACTACAGTGATGAGTTGACTTAGGAGTCATATGTGGCCACCGTTCAGAATCAGTTTATACAAAATGCTGAGTGATACTCTTGCTGTCTTATAGTCTGGTAAGTTGTAACTTTGTAAGTTGTAAATTGTAATCTTGTAAGTTGTAAATTGTAATCTTGTTACTCTTGTACTCTTGTAATTGTGAACTTATGGATTATGATTTGTAACTTACTAAAGTCTAAAACTTCTTATGGTTATAAAATTTTGAAGACATTTAAGTTCTTTGATAGTTTGATGTGTAATGGTAATGTATTTAATACTTGATACTTGATAGTTCATAACTTGAATTATTTGATATCATATCTCTACATTACATGTTGTCTAACCTTGCATTTCACAACATTTCGGTTTTACACATAGGGTTGACTTAGAAGACATACTTAGGATTATTTTCTCATAAATCGGCCACCAATGTGTTTAAAAGGCCTTAACTAGGCTAAATACCAAGTTCAGCCCAACCGGGGCCCTAAAATCCATCGAGATTACGCCAGAATTTTGGTACATCTTAACTGAGAACTCGCCATCTCAGTTGAGATCTCGCTATTTTGGAGTGGCGAGATCTCGCTCGAGAGCAAGATCTCCCACCATGAGGCACACTATTAAGGTCTTTCAAAACAAGATAACCATAATAAAGAGGTGCAGACTTATCAAAAGGAAGAATTACAATCGGCCAAAGTAGGTTGAGAAAAGTGACATGGTACCACTTCAGTCCCTTGCTCCAAAATCAGATTCTATTGTTCCCCCTCAGGTATCTTCTTCTGATTTTCCTATTGCTATTGGAAAAGGAGTTCAATCATGTATTTAGCACTCCATAGCTAAATATGTTTCTTATGACTCTTTATCTGACTCTTACCGTGCTTTTATATCCTCTTTATTATCTGTTTCTATTCCAAAAAAATTGGCATGAAGCCTATACTGATAAGAGATGGAAGGCAACTATGGTAATGGAAATGTTGACAATAAAAAAATGATACTTGGGAGCTGGTTACACTTCCTCCAGGAAAAAAACTTGTGGGTTGTAAATGGGTGTTTGTGGTTAAACAAAATATGGATTGATCCGTCAACCGGTTGAAGGCTAGACTAGTTGCAACGGGGTTTACCCAAACATATGGGATTGATTATCAGGAGACTTTTGCCCCTGTTGCGAAACTGAACAGTGTCAGAGTTTTGTTGTCTGTAGTTGTGAACAAAAACTAGAACTTACACCAATTAGATGTAAAGAATGCCTTCTTGCATGGGGAGTTGGAGAAAGAAGTCTATATGGAAATCCCACATGGTTTCTCTTATGACAATACTGCAGGGAAAGTTTATCGATTGAAGAGGTCAATTTATGGGTTAAAACAGTCTTCTAGATGTTGGCTTAGATGCCTCCAAAAGGCAGTAACCTTTATTGGAAAAAACAAAGCAATGTTGATCATACATTGTTTGCCAAGAAGTCAGGTACCAATATCACAATTCTTATTGTTTATGTGGACAATATTGTCATTATAGGGAATGATGGTAAGGAAATTCAAAGGTTGAAGGACTTTTTTAGCAAAGAGTTTGAGATTAAAGATCTAGAGAAGTTACAGTACTTCCTAGGGATTGAGGTGGCTCAATCAAAGAAGGGTATATACCTATCCCAGAGGAAGTATGTCCTAGATTTATCATCAGAAGTGGTAATGTTAGGGTGTAAAACAGGTAATATCCCCATTGAGGCTGGAGCTAAACTTAAGGAAAAAAGGGGAGAACCAATGGACAAAGGAAGATATTAAAGGTTGGTAGGGAAGTTTATTTACTTGTCTCACATCAGGCCAGACATTGCTTATGTCGTGGGGATAATGAGCCAGTTCATGCATGATCCATATTTAGCTCATATGAAGGCTATACCAAAATACTGCCAGATTTGAAGGGAACTCCTGGAAAAGGAATACTTTTGTCACCCACTGATAATCTCAGGATAGAAGTATACACTGATGCAGACTGGGCTGGATCTCCTAATAAGAAGTCAATTTCAGGTTATTGTACCTTTGTTGGAGGTAATCTTATTACTTGGAAGAGTAAGAAACAGAATGTGGTAGCTTTATCCAGTATTGAAGCTGAATATACAGCCATGGTTAATGGAGTTTGTGAGCTACCATGGTTGAAAAGCCTGTTAGAAGCTATTGGAGTTCAAGTTCCAAACCTATGCTTCTATATTGTGACAATAAGGCTGCCATGAATATTGCCAATAATCTTGTACAACATTATCGAACTAAACACATTGAAATTGATAGGTTCTTTGTCAAAGGAAAACTGGAACAAGGGCTCATCTGCATGCCTTTTGTGAGGTCCGGAGACCAAGTCGCAGATATTTTCACTAGGGGTTTGAAGGAAGGAGATTTCCTCCCTATTGTAGGCAAGTTAGGCATGACTAATATCTATGCATCAACTTGAGGGGGAGTGTTGTTGAGTCCTATTAGGAGTTCAATTCTGTTAGAGTTTTAGTTTGTGTAATTTTCTATTTCTTGTTACCCAAGTACGGGTATTTATGTAATAGTCATCTTTCCACCTTATTATAAATAGGCCTAAGATCACACTGATCGGTTAAGTCATTCTACCATAATCGTTTTTCTCAACACCCACCCTTGATGGATGCCTACCTGCTCTCTCAAAAGTACCTGAGCTAGTGCAGAGGGCTATGACACAGCATTGCAATAGTCGACCTTCTCCTTATCTACCTTATATGCGCATAAACACATATATCGTACTAACACATGAAGTTGACAGGACAAAGTTTTTTTTTTTTTGGGGGGGGGGTGAATTTACCTTGGTGAATACTGTGCCAGGAGCCAAGGGTGGTGCCTAGCCTTAAACATATCTAGAAAGTTTTTGAGCAAGCATGGATAATTTTCTTTGAGCAAAGTGATTTGCCAATCATGACCATCAAATATATAGGGAATGTCTTGGTTTGACCCCACTTAGAATTTTAGCCCCAAAACTGATTACAATAATGAGATAATGATGCAGCACAACCAGAAGTTACTATTCACGCTACAGTGGTATGAACAATAACCTAGATGATAATTTCATATTTGGTGGGCCCCAAGTCCAGCTTGCATGGAAATAGATTCAAATTTGGTGGGCCCAAACTCCAGCTTGCAAAGATATAAAATAGGAACTGTTTTTGTCGAAGTTCTAGAGATAATTTAGAATTTTGTTATTTATTATTGGGATAATCATGTAATCAAAGTTTTTATTTGGGTAGGATATCTAGGAAAAGTTTTAGTTAGTTTTAAATTCCTAAGAGTCCTAGTAGGATCAGTCTTTTGTTAGTTTCAAATTACCAAGAGTCCTATTATAGTTGTTTTCGTATCAATATGTTTGTTTTGTTATTTAAACACTTGTAATCAGCTTATTGAGGATGGAATAGAAAAAATGAATTGAAGCTTGAGCTTTGTGCGTTTGCAGCCCCCCCCCCTTCTCTCCTCTTTTCTTCTTCTTTTTTTCTTATGAGTGTTATTCTCTCTCTTCCTCTTCTTCAAGACTAATTCTTCTAAGATTTCCCTTCTTCCCCCTATCTTCTTTATCCTTCTTTCTTCAATTCATTTTTTCTATTCCATCCTCAATAACCTGATTACAAGTGTTTAAATAACAAAACAAACATACTTGATACGAAAACAACTAAAATAGGACTATTGGTAATTTAAAACTAACAAAGACTGATCCTACTAGGACTCTTAGGAATTTAAAACTAACTAAAACTTATCCTAGATATCCTACCCAAATAAAAACTTTGATTACATGATTATCCCAATAATAAATAATAAAATTCTAAATTATCTCTAGAACTCCCACAAAAACAGTTCCTATTTTATATCTTTGCAAGCTGGAGTTTGGACCCACCAAATTTGAGTCTATTTCCATGCAAGCTGGACTTGGGGCCCACCAAATATGAAATTATCATCTAGGTTACTGTTCATACTACTGTAGCATGAACAGTAACTTCTGGTTGTGCTGCATCAGATAACCTTCTGTTATGTCTAGGCATATTCTAAGTAATACACACCCTATTGGTGAACCATAATTCAATATCCTTTATTTTCCATTTGGCCAACTCCATTAAATTGAAACTTGACATATTAACAGGGACCTGGGGATGTCCACAAAATTTTCACACTTCAGATTTTTACTCACTTGGTGAAAAAGTACCAAGGAGAACATATTCAATTTCAAAAGCAAAATGGAGGGGGGAAAAAAAGAATATAGATTCACTCAAAGCGAGAGAGGGCATACCTTGAATAAATTTGTCCTTTGCAACAATATGATGCAGTGAGTGTCGTCTAGTTTGACAGATCTGGTTGTAATTTTTTCTATCCATCGTCAGCCAAGGGTTCTACAGTTTCTGAAGATTTTGCTAGCCATTTTGGGTACCCACCATCAGCCCAGAATTTTATTTGCAATTCATATTGGCAAGCATTATTGCCCCAGCAGGAGACACCATCTAGTTCCCTCAATTTCTTTGACTTTGTCAGATCTGGCACTTTTTCTAAGGAAAAGCACCCTCGAAGATCCAAGACTTCTAAAGATTCCAACCCATTAGCAGCTTGAATCTCAATTAGCATCTTGCAGGCATTAGACCTTAGCTGCTCTAAATTTTTTAAGTTTGACAGATCCGGTAATTCTTTTAAGGACTCGCAGCCACTAATATCCAATTTCTGTAAGAACTCCAAACTGTCAACACCACGAATCTCAACTAGATTCTTGCAGCCTTCAATCTGTAGACCATTCAAGTTTTTTAAATTTGACAAATCCGGTAATCTTTCCAAGTACTCACTCCCACTAATATCCAAATACTGTAAGAACATCAACCTATCAACACCAGGAAACTCAGCTAGATTCTTGCAGTCTTTGATCTTTAGACTCTTCAAGTTTCTTAGGTTTGACAGGTCGGGTAATCTACCAATGGCAATGCATCTTGCAATTTTCAATATTAGCAAAGACTCCAGTCTGTCAAGGGCTGGAATTTCAGTTAACTTTCCACAATCTTCAATCTCTAGTTGCCACAATTCTTTTAAGTTTGAAAGGTCAGGTAATATTTCAATTGAGTAGCACTGACCAATTCCTAAATGGCACAGGTTCTTCAGGGTTGAGAAGTCTGGCAATGTTTTTAAGGATCTGTCCCCAAAAATAGATAATTCTTCTAAGGATTCAACGTCCTCAAGGCCCTCAATCTCGGATAACTCTGGGCAGTCCATAATTTTTAGTTTCCTCAGCCTTTTCGAATCACATAGACGTGGTACTTTTCTTAATGATTGGCAAGACTTTATCTCCAACACCTCCAGAGAGTCCATTCCCTCACCTTTGAAATCAGATATGATGTTGTTCAAATGGAGACTTAGAATCCTTAAATATTTTGAGCCTTTCAGTTCTGGTAATTCTTTTAATGACATGCACAATCGCACGTCAATGTCCTTCAAAGAGTCCAATTTCTTATTGAGACCCTCTATTTCTTCAAGGCTGGTACAATCAAAAAGACATAATGTCTTTAAATTTCTCAAGCCTCCTGGTGAACTTGATAGTTTTACCATTGACTTGCAACCCTTTGCATGCAGGGCAGTCAAACTTGAGGGAAGACCTATGATGTACTGAATTGAAGAGCAGCCCTCAACATCAAGGCTGGTCAAACTTGGGGGAAAATCTGAGAGGCGTTCAAGCTTAAAACGGCATCCTCGAAGGCACAAATTCTGTAGATTTTTTAAGCTTGAGAGCATTGGGAGTGATATCAAAAATTCACAATAAAAAGCATTAAAAGATTTTAAACTAGAAGGAAGATTTGGAAGTGATGTAAGACTGCGGCAGTCACTTATATCAAGCATTTCAAGAGAGGGCAATTGACAAATTTCAATTGGTAGATCCACCAATTTAAAGCAATAGCTTAAATCAAGCTGTGTCAAGGAAATCATGCAACTGAAAGTCTCAGGTAGCTTCATTATATTTCCACATCCTTTTAAATTGAGCATTCTGAGAGAAGTCAACTGACAAATTTCACTTGGGAGCTCTATTAGATGCTTGCAACCCCTTAAGTCAAGTGTCATCAAGGAGATCATCTGACCAAGTTTCTCAGGCAGAATCTTTAGATTTCCACATTGTTCTAAATTGAGTATCTTAAGAGAAGTTAACTGAGAAATTTCACTTGGGAGATCCACTAGTCTCTTGCACCAGCTCATATCTAATGTTACTAAGTTCCGGAGGCTACCAATGGATGTATTGATTCCAACTAAATTTCGGCAATGATTAAGAATTAATACCTCCAAGTTTTGGGGAAGATTTGGAACTGACTCAAGTTTAACACAGTAACTCAGATCAAGTTTTTTCAATTTAATCATGAGGTCCAATTTCTCCGGCAGTTCAAGTAGACTTTCACACCCACTCATATCTAATATAACCAAGTTCGTGAGACAAGAAACATCAACCTCCTCCAAATTTACACAATCTTTAAGAATCAATACCTCCAAGAGTTGATTTGCTGAAACCTCAGGAGTACTAGACAGTTGATGACAAGATGTGAGATTCAGAACCTTCAGATTTAGTGCCAACTGCAATATAGAATATAAATATGATTAGCTTAAGAAAGGGAAAGAACATTTGGGTTTTTCAAGACTTCCCATTTAAACAATTTAAAGCAAAAAGAGAAGTTCTTTGAGACCTTAATGTTATTCCAAACCATCCAGTTTTCTGAGATCTCGCTATATGAAAGATCAAGAACTCTTAGTTCCCATGGACGAAAATTGGTTAGTGCATGTTGGTCAAGGCATCCTTTCCAACTAAGCCATCTCAGTTCCGAAAAAGAATTGGTGAAGTTTCCAGAAACATGAGCATAATCAATTTGTAACAACCTTAGTTCTGTCATTCCAGTGAATCCTTCACTCATCAAACATTGGCACCTTGATCTATGACTGAAGTCAATACTGAGTCCTTCACAATTACTTGTTCCCTACAAAACAGATAAACTTAATTATCAAAAGCCTAAAATATAAACTCCTCACAAAAATAAAATGAATGTATATTCAATACCTACCTTCTGTTTAATCAATACATCCAAGACTTCCTCTTGAGACCATATTCGACTACGTGTTCCTGGATTTTTCATGCTTTCTTGACGAACAATATCCCTTCCAAGTTCTCGGAGCATTTCATGCATCATTAACTTCCCATCCTCACAAATTGATAGCAAAGACTTCACACGAAGAATGTCAAGTCCAACTTGAGGAGAAAAATCACACCCTTCCCATATATGACACGCAATATCTTTATTCATTCCATTGAAAAAACAAGCAATGTCCAGAAACATCTGCTGCTCAGCATCATCTAAACCATCATAGCTAATTTTCAAACTTTTCATAACATCATTGTTGGGAACTTTTTGCAACTTCTTTAACATGGCCTCCCATACTGATTTTTCCTTTGAGAATAAAGAAGAACCTATAACTCGAAGAGCCAAGGGAAGTCCTCCAGCAGTTTTGACCAACGAATTTGAGAGAGTTAAATAATTAATTTGGGGTCTATAACTTCTAAAAGCATGATGGCTGAAAAGCTCAATAGAATCATCCAAATCCATTACATTGGGCTCATAAATTCCATCTGCTTTTCGAGCAGTTAAAATATCCTTGTTTCTGCATGTGATTATAAACTTACTTCCAGTACCGAACCATTCACGGTCACCAACTAAAGCCTCTGCTTGAATATCATGGTCCACATCATCAAGTACAACAAGAACTTTTCTTTTAAACAATCTATTCCGGATCACATTAATTCCATCATCCACACTAGTAATATTTTGATTTTCTTGTTTCAGAGTATCAAAGATTAGTTGATTCTGCAAATGCGGGAGCCCATGTTTTTGAGCATTCTCTTTAATATTTTCAATAAAGCTATACCCTTCAAAGCAATGAAAGACTGTATTATAAACAGCCCTAGCTATTGTTGTCTTCCCAATGCCACCAAGGCCATGAATCCCCACAATTTTTCTGTCATCAGATTCAATATCTAATAGTAACAACATTTCTTTTATATGAGACTGGATTCCAACTAGGTTGTTAGAAGTAGTCAAAGGTTTCTTGTTTAATGTATTCCAAACTGCTTTGACAACTTCTTTTATTAACTTTCCTTCATACCTGCATAATACAATCAAAAAAGAATGTGAAATTTTCACATGGAAGAAACCTCAAGTGGATCATGTGAACGGAAATAGATGATAGATCATGCAAGTCCTTTTTTATGTGAACAAGGTTGAACCCTCCTTGGCCAAACCCTAAAGTGGGCCCGTCTAGGGCTAGCCAAACCCTCTAGGAGAGGCATTTGGTCAATTTCATCCCTAATCATCTGCTGGAATTTAATTTTCAGAATTTTTGGACTTCATTTTATGAGTCCAATCTTATCTAAAAGTCTTAGTTGATTTGTTAGTTGAGTTCTGGAGTCCTTAGGAGTCTTTCACTAATGTTGGACTCTGATAGATATGTTAGTCTTTTAATTCCAGAGCAGTTCTTGAATCTTGGGATTCTTCTTCTAAGATAAGACTCTGAACAGTCTTTAATTACAAGAACTCAAGAAGAGTTCCTTTAGTGTATAAGTCTTATGGGGAATATATTTTCAAGGGGATTTCATTAGATCTTTTATTATTTATTTCAACGATTGTTATTAATGTGGTGAGATCCTAATCTATAAAGGTCCCCACTTAGAATTAAGGTCTTTTAGTTGGCTGTAAATAGCCTATTCTTTCTTTGTATTTTTAAGTCTGATTAGTGAATAAGAATGTGTTTGCGGACCGTGGTTCCTGTTGAGGGGGCCACGGCAGATTTCCAGCAAAGTTCTTGTTCAAGATCAGCAACCTACTCAGTCTAGCACAATTCTTCAGAAATTCCAGCAAGCTCTCAAAGTTTTCCATGTAAATACAGTCCCTCCCCATCCCTGCGCAACCCTGGTTTCCCCCTTCCTCTTGCTGCCATGACTTGACAGCAACGTTCCCCCAACCCCTTTGACATCCCAGTCCCTCCCCTTCACCCCTATGACCAACCTTAACCCCTCCCCTTCCCCTCCCCTGTTCTGTACAACCCTAATAGCCCCTCCCATTGGCTGCTACACCTAGGCAGCAGCCTCCCTAGGATCCCACAACTCCCCCCCACCCCTATGACCCCTGCAGGCCATTCCCCTACACCCCCTCCCTCCCCTCCTACCTTTCTCGGTCCCTCTCTCCTTGTCCCCTCTTCCATGCCATAACAGAAACAGAAAAACCAGAAAAGAAAAAAGAGAAAAGAAAAAAAGAAGAAAAAAAAAGAGATAGAAAAGAAAGAGCAAGAAAGGAATGATCCAAGGAAGCTTTCTCAAGATCCAGCCCATATTGATCCCACCATTATTTCATCCTTTTCCTATCAACTCTTGGATCTCTTTTACCTTTATCATTCCCCTTTTCCCTACTATTATCTTAGATATCCTACAACCAAATAAAGGATCCCAAATTGGGTTTTGATAAAACCCTAATTTTTCCCTTCTGCAAATTATTCCTTCCCATATAATTTTGTTAAACCCATAAAATTCACATTTGGGATCCATCCTTATTGAACAATACTATCCTTTCCACCTAGATTTGATAACTACTTTGCTGATTCAAAAGAAGATTAACCTGGGCAAAGATTTAGGGAGTCCATTCTAGAGACCCTAACCCTAAAAATGGGTTTATATCAATTCATATCAAAGCTGCAGTTTCCAGAAAACCCTAGTACCATCATATCAAAGCAATAGAGGAGCCAGAAACCACTAGAGATAGATGAATCAACAATAGCCGGAGCCATGGACGAAATAGCAAACAGTCCCAATGTTGAGGGATACTTTGAGTATGGCACCTCGATGAATATTCTTTCCGAATCCCTTGTTACTGAACTAGTTGGAGAAGATTGGAGAAGAAGCAGCCTATTCTACACACAATTGAGGATAGGTGGAACCATAGCTAGAGCCATCATCAATAATGGATGCAGTACTACGATAGTGGCTGAGTTTTCTATCTAGAAGGCCATGATCACAGTGGAAGAACATCCCAACCCTTACCAAGTAAGGCTTCTCAATCATGAATTCATAGAGGGAAAAATTAGATGCCTAGTTCTCATTGGTCTACAAGCCTATGCTGATGAATTTTGGTGTGATGTAATTCCCATTAGAGTGACTGATGTAATCTTGGGTAGACCGTGGCATTGTGAAAATTATGTAACCTTTCATGGGCAAGAATATACTTGTAAATTTAGGCATAAGGGGAAAAATATTGTATTCCTTTCCTTGAATCTGCAAGAGGAAGGTAGGGTAATAGAGGTTCAGAGTCCAGTTCCAAAAGAGCATAGTTCTAGCCCTATATCTCAAGAAATTGAAGGACCCACTGTAGAAGTTCAGCCTAAAGTCAAGTCTCCTCCTTTCAAGAAAAAGTTAAAGTTAGGAGTTCCAACCCAGGAGGTTTTACAAATACAAGACAGCACCATTAGTGATCACATAGGCATGGTCGAATTCCCTCATTTAGACAGTATGCCCCCCTCCACCAAGCCAGAAGCTTCCCCTAGAGGTAGTACTAGAGAAATTAGATAAAGTCAGCAACTCCAAAGATTGTTATGATGAAGATCACTTAGCAAGAGAGTCTCCTCAAAGATGGAGAGTAGTTGTCCTCAACTTTCATCAACCAACTCCTGATCAAGAGGCCCCATGGCCATCACCAGAGGAAGCCCTAGAGGATTCCAGTGATAAAGTAGCACTCTAGGACCACAGTCAAGGTCTTAGAGGATGACAAGAGGAATACAGCTGCTGTCCATGCCTACTACAGCCACGCTAGAAGAGTTTGATGGTGACCCTAAGGCTATAACAGTGAAAGACCAGAAGAAGGTCCAAGTCCTTGTTGACAAGGACATAATAGTTAATGAAGATGTCCCCTTACGGGATGTAGAAACAAGGCCGAATCAGCAACACCAGTCAGAGATGTAAGTGATGAGGTATTCAGCCCACTAAAGATCCCCCCATGTCCTTAGCACTAAGGGGAGAATAAGGCCCCTATTCCTCACGAGACAGACCCTCCCTTGGGTCTCAATTTTTTTCTTAGAAGAGATATTGCAAGGAGTCTCCAAGCCCTAGCTACAATACTGACAAAGGTGGTGACAAGAAAGGACTCAAAGAGCATGCCCATTCACTTCATCTTTCCTACCTGGGCTTTTGACAAACAAGCCCTAGGATTAAGGACTTCATCCCCATCAATCCTACCATACCAAAGTTCTTTCTTGGAGTAGTATTAGAAGCAAGGTGTCTACTACTTCTCCTAGCTGCAAGATGCAAGGACAAGTCCAGAGATTTCCAATGCATCAAACCAAGAGCATACAATCAACATATTCAGCAGGAGATGAATGCTTTTAAGAAGCAGAGAACTGAGATTGACCCCCCTTGGCCGAACCCTAAAGTGGGCCCATCTAGGGCTGGCCCTTCAGGAGAGGTATTTTGGTCAATTCATTCCTAATTATCTGTTGGGATTTAATTTCAGAATTTTGGGTTTAATTTTAGGAGTACAATCTTATCTACAAGTCTTAGTTGATTTGTTAGTTGAGTTCATGAGCCTTAGGAGTCTTTCTTTAAAGTTGGACTCTTATAGATAAGTTAGTCTTTTAGTTCAAGAGGAGTTCTTGAGTCTTAGAACTCTTCTTTTACAATAAGACTCTTAGCAGTCTTTAATTAAAATAAGAGTTCCTTTAGGCTGCGTTTGTTTGCTAGAATAAAGGTGGGGTGGGAAAAAAGGGGTGGGAAAATTCTTGAAAAAAGCAAACTTTTTCTTCTTTTCCTAAAAGTGTATATTGTTTGGTTGCTTGGGGTGGGAAACTGAGGGACAAGTTTCCTTGATTCAAGGAAACTTGTCTGGTGAGGTGGCAACCCAACTTTCCCAAGAAAGCCCCACAAATTTGGTGGGATTTTGTGGAAAAGTTTGGAAAAGTAAAAAATGGGACCCACCACTATCACTTTTCCACAAAACCCTTTCCTTTCCTTTCCTTCTCCCTCACCCCACTACACATGGGGCCCACATGTTTTTCTTTCCCACCCCTTTTTTTCCACCCCACCTTTGCAAACAAACGCAGCCTTAGTGATTAAGTCTTAGGGGGAATCTATTTTCAAGGAGATTGCATTAGATCTTCTTTTATTTATTTCAACGGTTGTGATTAATATGGTGGAACCTAATCTATAAAGGAATGCCTCTTAGAGTTAAGGTCTTTTAGTAGGCTATAAATAGCCTATTCTTTCTTTATATTTTTCAAGTCTGATTATTGAATAAGAAAATTGTGTCTGAGAACCATGGTTCCTCTTTGAGGGTCACGGCGGATTTCCAGCAAAGTTTTTCTTCAAGATCAGTGACCTACTCAGTCTAGCACAATTCTTCAGAAATTCCAGCAAGCTTTCAAAGGTTTCCAAGTACAGTCCATTCCCATCCCTGCGGAACCTAGTTTCCCCCCTTCCCTTTGCTGCTGTGACTTGGCAGCAACCTTCCCCAACCCTTTTGACATCCCAGCCCTTCCCCCTCACTCATAAGACCACCCTTAACTCCTCCCCTGCCCCTCCCCTGTTCTGTGCAACCCAGCCAACCCTAACAGCTTCTCCTATTGGCTGCCGCACCTATGTAGCAGCCTCCCTAGGATCCCATAACCAAGGTTTAAAGTATCCCATGATACCATACGATACTAGCTGATACGTATCCATATTTGACCCAACCGATACAATACATCTTGATACGTCTCTCCATTGAATTACACTAAAATACATTAGCTAGGGTGATACAATACTCGATACAAGACAATACATCTCTTAAAATCATCTGACCGATACAATACTCGATACCGATACTTTAAACCTTGCCCATGACACCACCAACCCCTTTGCCCGAAGCCCTACAACCCCTGCGGGCACTTCCCCTACCCCTTCACTCCCTACACCACCTCCCTCCCCTCCTACCTCTCTTGGTCCCTCTCACCTTGTCCCCTCTTCCTTGCCGCAACAGCAAAACAGAAAAAACAGAAAAGAAAAAAGAGAGATGGAAAAAAAAAAAGTTGAAGAAAGAAAAGAAAAGAAAAGAAAGAAAGAAAGAAGGAAGAAAGGAAGGAAAGAAAACAAAGGAAAAATCCAAGGAAGATTTCTCAAGATCCAGCCCATATTAACTCCACCATAATTTCATCCTTTCCCTATCAACCCTAGAATCTTCTTTACCTTTATCATTCCCCTCTTCCCTAGTATTATTTTAGATATCCTACAACCAAGCAAAGGATTTCATATTGGGTTTTGATAAAACCCTAATTTTTCCCTTTTCCAAATAATCCATCCCATATAATTCTGTTAAACTCATAACCTCCTCATCTGAGATCCATCGTTATTCAACAATAGGATCCATCCCACCTAGATTTGATAATTACTTTGCTGGTTCAAAAGAAGATTATCTTGGGCAAACCCCTACTTTAGGGAATCCGTTCTAGAAAGCCTAACCCTAAAATTAGGTTTATGTCACTTTTTTAATTACATATCTTATCCTATTCTATGGGGTTCTGTATGTGTTTTTGCCTCTCTTTTTCCTGTTTGTAATTTCTCCACCCAAGGTGAAGAAAATAATATGCAAGATCTCACATTTTGTTGGCCCTTAATTCTTTTTTCTAGTCCCCTAAGAAAATGGAGAAAATAAAAATAGATCTAAAGGTCCTGACAACTAGCTTGACCCTAAGTGGACTCAACCCAAAAATGGGAAATTACCAAAATGCACCTATACTTGGACAAAATTACTGGGGTTGTTGGTAGGGCCATAGGATGATGGTAAACCCCTTGGGCCCTCATTTGGTGGTCCTGGATTTAGTTTACATCACCTAGGCGTCTTTGCCGCAGCTATCTCAGCTGTTCAACATAGACTTTACTCTACAAGGAATGGATACATGCCTGCAATTTCAGTTTTTCTAAAAGTTTAATCTTCTATTGCAATGAAAAAAGCCTATTCATTACTTTGCTAAAGCTTGACAATGAATAAAAACTTTTTAACTGAAAATAGAAACTATTAACCTAGCAACTAGTGACAATAAAATATTATATAAACAGAAACTATCTAGAATTAGGAACCACTAGGCTTCATAATTCAGCTACATGCATGAATAACTAAAATGGAACCAAACTAACCCTCTAAATGTCCCAAAAATAAAATCTCCAACTAATCTGATTTTGGGCCCCACAAATCTTCTAAGAATATTTTCACCTAAGCCAAATATGGGGCTGTGAAATGTGAACAGTATTTTGGTCCTTTTTTTTTCTTCATCCATGCTTCAATTTGGAGGTAGGACTGTCTTATGTAATGCTCCACTGGACCAACAAAAGCTCGCCATATCATCAAAACAGACTGCCTCTTACAGCAGTCGCATCCTGCAACCTTGCCCGGCCGGTTTTGGGGCTTGTTTCTATGGGTATGTTTGGGCTTTTGATCTACCTCTTTAAGGTTGCAGAAAAAATCAGAGGGTAAGGTCTTCCCATTTACTGATCTGGTTTCATGGCTGCGTTATATAATTACAGTCTGATGGATGAATGATGGCTTACATATGCATTGTGCACTAGATCATCACTAAGAATGTCCATCTTCCATACAAATCTACCACCCAAGTAGTACAAGTCAGATCAATATTGTGATTATCATACAGAAAATGGACACTCCATATAGGATTGTTGAGTACAGTACTCATGATTTAGTGGATCAACAAAGGATAAAGATCAAGCAGAAACCTTAATGAGCAGAAAGAGTCCCAAGTAAAGATCACGGCTCATAGTGTAACACCAGATTTTCTTTTAGTTCATAAAACTATGCAAAAATTACATTTTTCATCAATAAAAGTTTGACATTCAATTTTTACTTCCACTCTTCAATAGTGAACTTGAGTGTCGAAGTCTTAAGACTGAAAAATCTTAAGCACTCCACACGTCTGACCACTTCTAGGGAGACCTCATCTCAGTGAGCCTATTAATGGAAGCCACTGGCTGTACTAAATGATCAAAATCCACTAGTCAACAATCTGAGCCTTCGCCTGATGTTGCTGACACCATGATAATTATGTTTCTAAAGTTTTCTGCTGATGCCAATCCAGTATGATTCAACTATCTCAATTAATTGCAAAACAAAAATTGGCAAATTATGACATTTTATGGCAAGAATAGACCAGAAGGTGACTAGTTATTAATAACCACATGACTTTATGACAGATCTAAATAGAATCTCAGCTTGCAAAAAGAGACCAGAAAGTGACTTGGTTCTGACCTAAAGACTTCACGACTCATGGAAGACAACCACCCTTGAAAAATGGAACCAAAATAGTACTGTTAAGACTTACGGGTTAGTCTTCAAATCCCATCCATCGAGTTCTCCAATTTCTCTTAAAGCATTTTGCCACTTATGCACACTTGTCTCGTTGAAGTTCATCTGGTGCTCCTTAAAGAACTTCGCAAATTTCCCGGACTGGTTTCGTACTTCCCTTGGTCCAACTTTGTAAAATATAGGTAAAACGATTTGATCCATTGTTCTTCTGCATTCACAAATCTCGGTCAACTCATTGAGACACCATTTGCTCGAAGCATAATTCTCGGAGAAGATAGGAATGGAGATTCTCGACTCCTGGATTGCAGAGCGTAGCTCTTTACCAATCTTATTTCCCTTCTGGAGTTCATCTTCGTCCCTGAAAGTTCGAATTCCAGCGTCAACCAAAGAATTGTATAGGCAATCGGCAAAACTGGTGCGAATGTCTCTACCATTAAAGCTCAAGAATACTTCATAGGTACTCGAACCAGAAGAAGCTTGATCAGCCGCCATTCAATCAAATTGCTAAAAATGCCTTTCAATTGTGACCAACTATGCCAACTACCATATTTGAAATTGCTATTAGGATGAACTTCTTGGAAGCGTTTACTTCGTTTAATCAATGACCTTTCAGTTGTGAACGATCGCCTCACTTCAATATTCAATGTTACTTCACCTTTCTTTCGTTTTTATTCAACTAAGTCAACAATGGAAAAGAAAATTTTCTAGTTGGGGAACTTTCATATCACTTTCCATTTTTCGCAATAAGTGCGCTGCACTGAAAAGCACAGTTTGTGGGATCGAAAAATCGATCACGACTTATGAAAAACAAACAAAAATTCATATGTTTACCAGAGATTTTCATCTGATGACTATTAATTCTGCTGAACGTATTTTCCACACGTCTGTTGAGCTGGACTCAAGCTCAACCAAAAAATTTTGGATGACTATTCTTACGTGGCACTGTCTTGGTCACTCTTTATCTAAATTTTTTTTTTTTTTTTTTTTTTTTTGTAAGATCTTCCGATTTTGCTTCAAGCGGGTACCGGCCGTCGGATGAGATCTGGTCAAGATTTTGACCGATATGAGATTTCGGTCAAAATCTCGATTCAACGGTTGATATGAAAAGCATGACCGTCAGACTAAAGCAAAGTCCAAGGTCTTTGCCAATGATAGTTTAGTTGAGCAGTTAAAATCTCAAACTCCTATCAGGAGATCTTGGGTTTGTATCATATGACGGCACTTATATTAGTAATATCTCCCCAATACAGACTCGCCAACTACAAAAATAAATAAATAAATAAATAAATAAAAATAAAAATCCAACATTTTATCCCTTATTTTGGACCACCATATTATTTTAGTGAAAAGAGTTAAAGAGGTCTTATGACATGCCCTCTCCTTAAATCATGCATTCGTGAGATACTAATAAAATCTATCTAAATTGTAGAATCTTTCTGGGAGGTGCATGTTAATCCCGATTTTTATAATGTTTTCTGGTCATAATTTACATGCAGGAACCCCGACCAAGGCAACGTTATTGAAAAGTATTGTGATTGATACCAATTGTGAGCAAGGCTTCTGTTGATACGGAATCTCGCTCGTCCTTCCCTGTCACGAACCCCAATCATGTATGATGATAGAGTTATATTCGAAGTATGACTCTAATATGAGTTGTATTCGGAATGCAACTCTAGTATGAGTTGTTCTTCCTAGCTGACTCCCTTCTCCAGTTGTTGGGTGGTAGGAGTCTATCCTCGTGAGGTTTCCCCATCCAACTAGGCGGGTGTGTTTGGTACTGTGGTCGGTCCTACCATGGACCGCCTGGCCGAACCTGGCTGGATAACAATCCTGGTCGGATCGAGCAACCGTCGGTTCAAACCAGAAGTTATAGAATGACTATTTTAGTCATTAACATAAGCCCCCCAGTCCATTGTGTTCTAGAACTTTGTGCTCGGCTCAAGGGAGTATATATTTTTCCATTTAGGGGATGCATGGTCGGACCAACCAATACACTTTTTATCGGAATCTGTAACATCCCACTCATAAGTAGCCGTCACTTACGCACATGTCTCGACGCATGATCTTCGAGATCTATGCGTGATTTGACATTTGTCATCGATGTCATTTCTCATTAAATGTTTGTCATTATGATGAAATGACTCTTCATTTTCCACCGTCCACCTGCATGTTGTGTTAGTCGTTCGATGGGCATCTTGAATTGGCTGTATCCTGATCGTCCGAAAAATGTCGCTTTTGGGCCTTCGGATTGGAATCCTTTTGTTGCCTATATATATGCCACTATTCTCTTCTCTTGTACTCTGTTGTTTTGTTGCTGCTTGCGAAGAAGAAGAGGAAGCACCTACTAGTTTTTGAAGCTTCGTTCTGCTCCTTCTCCTCTTCTTTATCTTCTCCAGTTAGCCTCACAAGTAAGTCTTTGGTTCCTTTTCTTCCTCTATTCACTGTTTATAGAGTTTGATATTAGTGTAGCATCGTATGCTTTTCACAGTATCTTATTTGTGTCTTTTTTCTTCTTTTCCTTTGTTTTTTGGGTACATTTTGTTTTCTGTTTTTGCCTCCTTCGTCATTTACCTCTTTAGGAGTCATGGTAATCCTGAAGAAAGGATCAGCTTTAGAAAATCGTAGGAGGGATTTAGGTAAAGAGGTTTCTGGTTCTTCTATGTTGGAGCCAGTAACCGAACATCACGCTAATCCCGAACTCCCTATAAGTGATCGGTCTGAAGATCTTGAAGATCGTTCTGGTCGAGACCCATCTAGTAATGACGGTGAGGAGGCTGATATAGATTCCCGACCTAGAACCGAACACCTTAGTGCCCGAGCTCGTTTCAAAGCTGAACATAAGAAATGGAAAGATAGCTTGACACTAGAAGAATATAAGCTTGAGCAAGCCAAAGAGTTGACTCGCGATCATATAGACTATGATCCTTATTCCACAGGGCCCGACTTTCTTCCTTCCCAGATGACCTAAGAAAGGTTGGATTATCTTAGGCATAAGTATGAAGTTCCTTCCGATCATATCCTCCAAGTACCTACTCCCGATGAAAGGGCCAACTCTCCGCGGCCCGGGGAGTTTGCTTTGTATGAAGATGCCCTGAAGAGTGGCTTTCGTTTACCCGTCCACCCCTTATTTCGGGAAATTATGCTGCACTTCCAGATGTGTCCGGGAATGTTTGTGCCGAACAGCTGGCGCAACGTAATTTGCTTTTAGGGCTTTTGTCGGGGTAAAAAAGTAAATGTCCGACCATCCCTTCCTTTGTTTCTTCATTTTTTTATGACGAAGAAACAAGAGCAGGATGGGTGGTTCTACCTGTCTAAACGAACAGCTTCTCAATGTGGTTGGGAAGGAACTTTGTCGGGACGGGTACTCTCCCGTCCAATACCAAGGGATGGCGACCCAAGTATTTTTTTGTTCCACCTCCTGCCGTACCTACTTTTCCGGTGTACTGGGTTCGTGGTCCGGCTGATAGATCGAACGACTTTCCTATACTGACTGAGGCCGAGGAGCATGCCAAGTAGCGGATTCTTCGGCTTCCTTCTACGGACAGGAACACGTTTGCCGTTCATGGTCACTGTCCGGAATACCCCAATGTTTTGTGTCATTGGGGTTTCCTTCCCGGTAAGTCAAACTGTGACACCCAGCCCAAATTTAGCCCGAAGACCCGATCTGTTTTGGGTGAAATAGGTTTTGTTTAATGTTGACTTTGAAGTTTGACCGTGATTTCAGTTTTACTATCTTTTTAAATCTTAGGAAGCCATGTCAGACCTTTCCCTTAGAGTTGATCCAATGTTCCAAAATGAAGGAAGATGTCCTTGTGGGCCATCTCAGTAGAAGATATGGTGTTTGACCCAAAACCCATGGATATTGATGATGGTGTTTCCTTATGGAAACCTTATTTGATTTGGTGTTGAACTATTTATTTGTGAAGAAGAACTTGGTTGATGGACCTAAAGCTTAGTTGGACCTGGTTTGAAGACATCCCTCCATACTAGGTAAGTAGTATGATGTGTTGAAAGAAGCCCATCCAAAAATATTGATGTTAGGCCCATTAAATCCCTATTTTTGAACAAGCTGTCCAGCCAGTGGCATTTTGGTAAATATCTGTTTTGAAGGTTTTCAAAAGCTTTATTTCTTTTAATTTCGTGGTAAACTATTCCCATTATGTTTCTAAACCTCTAGATAGTGTGGGATCGACCTTTGAACTTCCTCTTTGGCAATCAATCAACCACCGGGGGCAGTTTGGTCAGTTTGGTGAAAGCCTAGTAATTCTTGGACTCTTTGTGCTATTTAAAAGGGGGAACTCCGTGTGTTTCACTCTCAATCTGTTTCTAAGCCTTGGGAGAACGTGGGAAGATCCCTAGAACCTCTCCTTCTAAGCCAAGGAAGATCCTCAAGTATCTGTTCAGGTTTCTTCAGCGGTTTGTCTTCTAAAAGGTTGGTATTCAATTCGCTTCTTCTTTAATTCATTCTTTCTTCTCTACTTCTGATTTTCTGATCATGAGAAGGGTATTACACTACTGTAATGACCTCTTCTTTAATTCTTTTAGCCCTAGAGTGAATCCCCCAATTCACTCTATGTTCTTGAAAGCCATATGGCGATGATCCTTGAATTTGATTCCACCAAAGCTCTTAATGATACTTTCCCTAATTTTCTACCTATCTTTATTATTGTGAGGAAGGTCTCATATTATTACCATGACCTTCCCTTGTGTCCTCATGATTGAGGAGTTGATCCCTGATATTCCTTGGACCATTGAAAACCAGAAGGGAGAGATTTTGAGGGGAAATTCTTGGGTAACTCTCATGAGAGGGTAACCAATTGGCAACCCTTTTATTTTCTATTAATTCATTGGACTCTCCCCAAAACCTTTCTTGATTGTAAATTCTTTGCCCTAAGGGTGAATCTTTATTCTCCTTAGTCTTTTCGTGGGATACATGGATTCTTGTTAGTAAATCCCTAATTGTATGATTTGAATTTATTTCCCTTCACTTTAATTGAGAACCTTATTTTCTCTCATTAGTAGACCCTTCCTAATTCCATTCTTTATTTTGAAATACTAATGAGATGTTCCTTTATCTATCTTGGGTTGTTTTTGTGAGAATTAATTATGGGTAACTCTCATGAGAGGTAACCAACTCTTATGAGAGGTAACCATATATGAAACCCTATTGTTCTTTTATCTGTTGGAAACTTCCCAACACCTTTTCAGATTGTGCATTCTTTGTTTCTCTTTCCCATGGGTGAATCTTGATTCGTTGTTTCTCTTTCCCTTGGGTGATATTTGTGTTAACCTAAACTTGATCACTATATTTTCTTCATGATCCATGTTTAACCTAATTAGGATTTCTAATTATTCTTTCTTCGTTCTTGTTCTTGATTGAGATCAAGAAGAAGATGATGCATTCTTGCAACCATCTATTCCATGATCTCATCCTATTCTTTGAGATCTATGATCATCATCATGATCTTAACCCTAGCCAAATAAATTCCTTGAAACCCTAACCCTTGAATGATCTTTCTGGAAACCTTTTGTAACCTTCCATGTGAGGGAAACCTCATGGGTAATATTTCTATTAACCTAAACTAGATTTCCTATGATTTCTTGTTATTTTGATAACAATCATTCCCTCTCTTTCCGTGATCATAACCTTTTCATAAGCCATATGTTATGATGAAACCCTAACCCCTTTATTATTGACCTATTGAGATTGATTTTTTGGACTATGATCTCCCCCATGTCTTCATTTGGGTTAGGCTGTACTTGGTCTTCAACCCCCATGAGCAAAGCACCCTTGTATAGCAATATACATGGGGGCGGTTGCTAGTGGCGGTCGATTGAACCAAGCGACCGCCTGGAGCGACCGGTCGTTTTTCGGGGTTTTGCCCTATTTTGCCCCCCTGTTCGTTATAAATAGCATCCCTCGCCCTATTAACGCATTATTATGTTCGGGATTGCTATTTTGGGAGATTAGGCGGCTGTGGAAACGTGCGGGATTCAGGTCTGAAGTGCTGTTAATGATATGAAACATTTTCTCTTCTATTCTTGGTGATTCTGATTAAGGTAATGAATCTCCATCTGCAATTCCCTTCTTTTTAACCTCTAATTGATATGAACCCATCTCCTTTTTGTTAGTGGTTACCCAATTGATTTGTTGTACTCCCTTTCCAATGTTCTTGATGAGATCCTGTCCAGAAACGAATCCCTGCATTTGTTAATGGATGGATCTAGTCAAGGGAAAAGTTTCTGGGTAATCCATTTATGATAATTGTTAGGTTTCTTTTCACCTAGTGTCTCTTGGAGTGTTAGCTTCAAGACTTTGGCCATGATCACTCGAAATCCGGATTGAAAACGGATGATTAGAAGCCTGAGTTTCGGATCTGAAACTCTCTGTTTTTGGGGCGGTCACTAGTGGCGGTTGCTCAACTTAAGCGACCGGCCGGTTTCCAATGTCGTGTAAGTTTGATTTTGGATTTGTTTTGACTCTTGACTCTTATATATTCTTGTAACCCTATGCCTAGGTGTTCTCTGTTTCAAGTAAAAGTCTTATAATAGTTTCTGGAATTCAAGTTAGAAGGATTTTACATAATTACAGGTAAGGACATGCATTCTTATTTATATGCAATTACATATACATGATGATTCTGTTGTTCTATTTACTATTCTTTGATCATGTAACTTGCTATAATTGTATAGAGCATGTGAATTTTATTGTACACTTGCTGTTTGTGGTATTTCTTGATGTACTTCATCTTTCATGATATTGCACAACTGTTCATGGTATGATAAAGAGTGATTGTAGTGTAGTTGTGATGGAAGGGGTATTCCATTGGGATATCTTGGCTTGGGATATCAGAAGGCTGTGGAATGGGACACATGCCTGCTGATGTCTCCAGCATTATCATGATTACTTGATGACATACTTAGGGAGTCTAGAATTGCATGGCTAGGTACCCCACATGCTATTACCCTTTCGGCAGGGGAATTGAAGCCGGGTGACCCGTGACAATGGTGACGTGACTATGTTTCATCCAACAGCGGTAACCAGTCCGTGCGGAGACTCAGTGGTCCACTGTTGGTCATGTAATGGTAGGGTTGCATATGTTAGGGTTGGGCTCATGGACGTCCAAGGAGCGGACCGGGTGTTGTGAGGAGTCGTGAGAGCATCCGCCCCAATAATATGTGGATGACCATAGGGTTAAGGAGTGGAGTCCAACAGCGGTAGCCAGTCCGTGAGGGTTCTCACTCCTAGGTTGCGAAGGATATTGAACCGAGTTGGTCGGTGCCATAGGGGAAGTATCTGGACTCCATATAGTATGTTACCATTATGACCTTGCATTGGATTAGAAACCCCGACATGCGCCAGTACTCATTGCCAATGGTCGTGGTGAGAGAGTGTTGACTTAACCCCCAGCCACGGTTTTGAGAGCCAGGTGTGGACTTACCCCTTTGCCTAGGATCCCTACAGAGCTAACCAGTCCTTGCCGGATCAGAGTGATGAGACTTACCCAGAGGAGGGCTGGTGTATATCTTAAAGCATGTCAGCTGTTAGAGACTTGCATAGTTAGATCTTAGTAGCATTCATATTTCTGCATATCATCCATATCATTTCATGTGTGCATTCGTGGATTGTATTTACATATATATGAGAATTGTCTGTTCCTTACTGAGTTCGTTGGAACTCATTCCTTTCATTGTATATGTTATATGAATTGTACAGGTGGTAGCACAATGGCTAAAGTTAGAGATGATTCATATGAAAGAGCATTCTCGTATGAAGCTGGTGTGACACAGACAGTGATACATGAACTTGCAGAGCATGAAGCCTCTTGAAGATGAAGATTATTTAGTTATTCTTTTTGCTTCCGCTGAACTCGATACTACTTTTGATTCTTGATCTTCCTTCTTTCGTTCGTTCTTGGATATTTATTGAAGTATTTGGACTCCTGTAACCTTTTTATTGATTATTGTACTATTCTTGCTCTTGATTCATGTATTTGTATTTATTATTATTGATAGACTAAAACCATGGATCCTGTGACGGATTGTCGGGCGGGTAACCCGGGCCTGGCGGGCGGGGTGTGACACAAACAGTGTGTTGTACATCTCTTCCTATGTTTTGCATGTTACCTTGGTCGGTATTTGATGCTGTGTTTGCTGTTTGTAGTGAGACTCAATGCAGAAGCTGCCGAACTAGAAGCTACCGAGGCCGAAGAGAGGATTCCGACCAAGATTGATCGAAGTCGCTTGGCCAAGGACAAAAAGATTGAGGCTTCGCCGGTATCTAAGAGACCGAGGAATACAACAGATCTCCCTCCTCGGGTATCTAAGAAACAAGCTCCAGTGTCTTTTGTGGCCGGGGTAGGAAGAGATGAGGATGTCTTTTGTGACTCTCCTTTGGAGACAGGCATGGATTCCCGACCTTCTGTTGCTTCCTCTGCACTGGTTCCCCAATGGTCTCTGACTTCTGATTCCTTTGTCTTGAATAATCGTCATGATGGGACTGAGACTGCAAAGGAGTGGTTGTCGGGGGTTGATCTCCCTGCCGATCAGAAGTTTTTAAGAGAGATTGGATCGGCTCTAACACAAGACGTGATGACCAGGTTAGTGACATTTTTACCCGATTAATGCTTCTTGGATGTTCTTTTGTGTTGTGACTATTTTTCTTTCTAGCAGGCTGGTATGTGCTTTAACCCAGGCCTGGACGGGAAATTTGGAGGTTTCCCGAAGAGATTTCGCAGCCATTCACATGCTCGAAGGAAAAGTCAAGGAGTTGAGTGCCCGAGTAGATCTTCTGTCCGGCAAAAAACCTGAATCTGATGCTCGAGCGAAGTTGGCTGAAGATAAAGCTTCCTCCTTTTGTTCAGAAATTGCCGATCTCAAGGGTTCTTTGGAGGCCAAAGATACTGCTCTTTCCTTGGCCGAGCAAGCGAAGTCACAAAAGGATGAATACATTAGGGATTTATCCGACCAAATTGCCCAGGCATCTCCGGCTACTTTTGGGGACCTTTCTAATGATCTTCGTCATGAGGTGATTCGAAGGTGGGTGCGAACAAAGGGATGTCAGAACTTTGTATCAAAATTTGCTGCGCCTGGCTTCAGGTATGGTCGTCGGGCAGCCTTCTCGAGCATCATTGGGGAGTTTCGTGATCTTGATCTTCAGAAGCTTCAAAAGTATATTGATCCGACCATCTATGATGATCTCAAAATTCCCCGGCCATCTTGGGCGGTGGGCAAGAAGGGCTTCGGGCTACCCAAGGATGTTGAAGTACAGGATTTTCTTGACTCCAACTGGGAGCTGGCCCCTGAGGAGGAACACCATGCCGGTCTTTCAATGAGTACAGATGTAGCCGGGCAGAAGTCTTCGATGGCAACTGGTTAGTTGTTCCTTCTTTATTTTGTTTTTTGAATATTTTTCTGCCTGTGGCAATTCTGAAACAATCTTTTGGTACTTTTACCTTTGTTTGGTACAGTGATATTTATCCCTTTTTTTGCTTGTTTTTTGTCAATGGAATTCTTTTCCTCCTTTACACCAAGTATATTTGTTCGGTGAGGTAGATGTGTTCAGTCTGTACGTTCATGACAGTATACTTGTTCGGTGTAATCATGTACAATTTGTTCGGTGAGGATACCATTGTTCCGCATATATCCCTCCTTGGTCGGTGGGATTCTACAGTTTGGCACGGTAGTGTCTGTTCGTTCATGGTATACATGTGTATTTCTATCATTCCAAGCCATGTTGTTCGGTATAGTATGGTTTGCTCGGTCATGAACTAAGTAGCTATTCGTCAACAACTACTCGTTCATAACCCCTACCTCTCGGGCATGATAACTTGGTATGACTCTGAAGTTTTCGTGCCTAAGGAATGTTAGGTTTTTATTGCCTATTGAGTGTAGGTCTTTTCTGCCTAAGTAGTATCTTAGGTCTTTTATGCCTTAAGATTCGTAGGGCCTTCCTATGAATCTTAGGTCTTTTTTGCCTAGGTCTTTTCTGCCTGAGAGTTTTAGGTCTTTTCTGCCGGAGAGTTTCAGGTCTTTCTGCCTAAGAGTTTTCAGGTCTTTCTTGCTTGAGGGTTTCAGGTCTTTCTTGCCTGAGAGTTTCAGGTCTTTCTGCCTGAGAGTTTCAGGTCTTTTCTGAGCGTCTTGTTGAAGTTGAGTAATAATTTGTTCGAATGTCTTTATTTATATATAAAAACTAATCCGAATCCTTGGGATTATGAATCTCCCTTGTTGTCTACATACTGAAATAAATAGCAAGACTGAAATTAAAAAAACAAAATTTGTCGTGTTCACAACTTTCTCAGATACTATTCTTATTGATAGTATTTCCTGAGATTGTTTGAATTCCATGATCGAGGGATCTTGTCGCTCGTTTCCGGATCTTGTAAATGATATGCTCCGGGGGCGACTTGTCGTATGACTATGTATGGTCCTTCCCAATTTGGGGATAATTTCCCTTGATTGGTTGGATCTGAAGCAGCTTTTTGGCGAAGCACCAGTTCACCGGGCAAGTACTGTTCATTTCAAACCTTGGCATTATAATATGTCACTATCCTTCGCTGATATTCTTCAAGTCGGAACTGGGCTTTGTCTCTTACTTCGTCAATCAGATCCAGATTGGTTTGCATTCCTTCGATGTTTGCCTCTTCTTCGAACTCTATTTCTCGAAGTGATCCAATTTTGATTTCTACTGGGACTCTAGCCTCTGCTCCATATGCTAGTCGGAATGGTGATTCTCCAGTGGTCGTCCTAGGAGTTGTTCTGTATGACCACAATACACTAGGTAGTTCGTCTACCCATCTCCGTTTGAGCTGATCGAGCCTCTTCTTGAGCCCGTCGAGCATGAACCTATTAGTAACCTCAACCTGGCCGTTACTTTGGGGATATGCTACTGAAGAAAATCTGTGCTCGATCCCTGTTCTTTGCAGAATGTTGAGAATGCTGCATTCTCAAATTGCTTTCCATGGTTGGTTACTAATATTTTTGGAACTCCATATCTGTACGATATGTTATGCTTGACAAAATGCTTCATCTGCTCGGTATTGATAGTTGCAAGGGGTTCAGCTTCGACCCATTTTGTAAAATAGTCTACAGCCACTACCAAGTATTCTCTCCCTCCCGATGCTTTAGGTAACTTCCCTACCAAGTCTATTCCCCACCTTGCAAAAGGTATTGGGGATAGAATTGATGTCAAAGGAACAGCGGGGATGTGGGAGACTTTTGCGTGTGCCTGGCATTTGTCGCATTTTTTCACGAAGTCTTTGGCATCTTCTTCTAAGGTCGGCCAATAGAATCCTTGGCGTAAAATTGTATTAGAGAGTGTTCGGGATCCTACGTGAGATCCGCAAATCCCTTCATGGACTTCTTTTAACACATTTGTAGCTTCTAGAGGTCCCAAGCATCTTAGGAGTGGTCGGGTAAAAGATCTTTTGTATAATAGTCCATCCCTGATCGTGAACCGGGCTGCTCGTTGCCTTATTGCTCGAGCAATTTTTTTGGTCTTCTAGGAGCTGGTCGTTCTCAAGATAATGTATGATCGGCTCCATCCAACCCTGCTTGGTTGATATTTGCATGTGGTCGACCTTGTTTATGCTGGGGCTATCGAGCTCTTCAAGGTATATCACTGGTGCTTGGACATCCACTCCTTCCGTGGCCAAGCGAGATAATGAATCGGCCTGGTCGTTTTCAACTCTTGGTACTTGAGTTATCTCCAAATCCTTAAAGTACTGTTTGTACTTATTGACCAGGTTCAAGTATTTCTCCATTCTGCTTTCTTTGGCTCCATACACTCCCTTCACCTTATTTACAATCAGCTGTGAGTCGCTTTTGATTTCTAGATGTTGAATGCTTAAAGCTTTTGGCATTCTGAGTCCTGCTAACATAGCCTCATACTTAGCTTCATTGTTGGATGCTTTAAACTTAAAACGAAGGGCATATTTTATTTCAAATCCCCCTAGACTCTTCATCAACAGGCCTGCTCCGCTTCCTTGCGAATTGCTCAATCCGTCCAAGAACAAAGTCCATCGTTTGATTAATTTTGCCCCCTGCTCATCCTCATCCTGGCCTGTTTTTTGTATTTCAATAATGAAGTCTACCAGGGATTAAGCTTTGATGCTTGGTCGGGGCTTGAATTCTATTTGATGCTCGCTTAACTCTACCGCCCATGTCACCATTCTTCCGGCCAGGTCTGGTCAGTGAAGGATCTTTTTGAGTGGTAAATTTGTCATCACCGTAATGGGATGAGATTGGAAATATGGACGGAGCTTCCTAGCCGCTACAACTAGTGCCAGAGCTTGTTTGTCCACTTCTGGATAGTGAGTCTCGGCGTCATTTAGAACATGACTGACGTAATAGACAGGTTGTTGTATATTTCCTTCTTCTTGTATGAGAACCGCACTAACCGCCATTGATGAAGCAGCTAAATATAGTTGCAGCTCCTTCCTGTTGGTCGACATCACGAGCAAAGGTGGTCGGGATAGTTTCTCTTTTAGTTCTTCAAATGCTCCCTGACACTCGTCGTTCCAGATGTTGCCTTTTTGATTGGCTACCTGCTATAAAGCTTTGAAGAATGGCAAGCACTTCTCCCCTGATCTTGAAATGAATCTTTTCAATGTTGCCATCCGACCAGTCAAGCATTGAACTTCTCTGATGCTTCTGGGTGCTTTCATGTCCAAGATTGCTTTGATTTTCTCGGGATTGGCTTCGATTCCTCTTTGAGACACCATGAATCCGAGGAATTTTCCAAAAGACACCCCGAAAGCGCACTTTTCAGGGTTAAGCTTCATTTTGTACTTTCAAAGCACTTTGAATACTTCTGCTAGGTCAGTCAAATGTTCTTTCTTTGATATGCTTTTTTCCAGCATGTCATCCACATATACCTCCATGTTCTGGCCAATTTGATGTGTGAAGATTTTATTTACCGCCCTTTGATATGTTGCTCCTGCATTCTTTAGACCAAAAGGCATTACTTTATAGTAATAGTTGTCTCTGTCAATCATGAATGTTGTATGTTTTTCATCTTCAGGGTGCATGAAGATCTGATTATATCCGGAATATGCATCCATGAAACTGAGCATTTCATGCCCGGCCGTTGCATCTATGAGAAGATCGATCCGTGGAGGTGGATAGTGATCCTTTGGGCAAGCTTTGTTGAGGTCTGTGTAATTAGTACACATCCGCCACTTCCCGTTCGCTTTTTTAACCATCACCACATTAGCCATCCATTTTTTTCGCGCTAAAACCGCGCTACCAATGGCTCGCTTTCAATGGCGATCTTCTTTTTAACCACGGTGCCGGTCGTGAGTTTTGCTCGGCAACCTCCCTCAATCCCGGCATGTCTTCAGCCCGATACATCGAATTCTTTAGAAACTCAGTGAGCACTGATTTAAAACCTGCTTCTTGTTCGGCACCGATCATGGTGCCTTGTTCCTCCTGGTCGGGATTGAGATGGATTCTTTCTAGCTCTTCCACTGGTTCAGCTCTTTGCAAAGTTTCTTCATTGCGATCGTCCCTGACTTCGATAGTCATGGTCGAGTTTGTCCTTCTCTTCTTCCACATGTAGTTGTTGTAACTTTGCCGGCTACTTTTCTGGTCGGCTACACATTCTCCAATTCCCTCTATGGTCGGGAATTTCATCTTCATGTGTAGCGAGGAGACCACTGCTTCGAGCGCGTACAGGGTTGGTCGTCCTATAATAGCATTGTATGCCGATAAGTCTTGTACGACCATAAAATTGGTTTGTACGATCCTATCTCTTGGGTGCTCTCCTATCCGTAGTTCTAATCGGATCATACCTTCTGCTCGGGTGGACGATCCTGTAAAACCATAAAGCTGGGCTTTGCATGGAACGAGCATATTCTTCTTCAATTTCATCTTTTTGAATGCCTCCAATGATAATATGTCTGCTAAGGATCCAGTATCCACTAGGACTCGATGGACCTCAGTTCCTTCTAGGAGAACCTTGACTACTAGGGCATAATCATGTGGGATAGTGATGTCCCGTAGATCTTTGGAAGAAAAAGTTATTGGCTCAGTAGATATATTTTTATTGGTTTTAGTATTCCCAATATATCGTACCTTTCTCTTTGTTTGTCGACTTGATTCTTCCGTTGGGCCACCAAATATAGTATATACTGGACTTCTTTTTCTTTGACTTTCATCTGCCTAAGGTCGGCGTTTGGCCGGGCTTCTTCTTTCTTCCCTGCGGTCTGACCTTTCTCTCTTCGGGGCTGACTTATCCTGTGGTCGGCCTTCTTGCTTAGGTTGGATGTACCTCTTCAAGTGTCCTCGAGAGATTAAATTTTCTATCTCCATCTTTAGATTTTTGCAATCGTCCGTCCAGTGACCGTGATCTTTATGATATTCACAATACTTTTGTTTATCACGTTTTCCCGATGGTGCTCGGATTTTATCCGGCCACTTCAGAAGTCCTTGATTTTTGATTTGCATCAAGATTTCGGATATTCTTGTATTCAGTGGGTGATTACCGATCTCTTGCTTTTTTGGGGATTCTGCTCGAGCACCCTTGGCTGAGCTTATCCCTAACATCCTGGTCAGTTGTGCCCGCTCTCTACTGCTCCTTCTTTTGGCCCTTGGTTCTCTCTTTCGAGATTCTATGGTTTCCGAAATTTCCACTTGCTTATGACATTTTTCGTTCAGTTCTGCATATGTTTTTGGCATATCTTGGAGTAGTCGCTTTAGCAATCCTTCATGAGTAATTCCCTGGTACAACGCATGGAAGGCAATTCTCTCGTCCATGCTTTCAATTTGCATGGTAAGGTTATTGAATCTTTGAAGGAAACTTCGGATAGATTTTGTTCTACCTTGTTTTATAGCGAACAAAGTATCTTCTCTTTTCTTCATTCCGACTCCGCCCTGGAAGCGTAATACAAACACTCGACCTAGTTGATCGAAACTCTTATTTGAGTCGCTTGGTAGTGCCAAGAACCAGTCCAATGCGGAACCGGTTAAAGAGGCAGCAAAACTTTGGCACATGGCTGCCTCACTATGCTTATAGATTGACATGGTCGACCTGTAGCGAGTGATGTGATGTTTTGGACATCGCGATCCGTCGAACAATGTAAAAGTAGGGCATTTGAAGCTTTTTGGTATTTCCGCCTCAGAGATAGCTTTGATGAAAGGATCCTCCTTTAGAAAAGCATATAGCTCATCTTTGTTTGGATCGTTTAACTTCTTTAGCTTTTCGTCTAATTCTTTGATTTGTTTGCTCTTGTGTTCTTCTCGTTTGCTCGGTCCGGGCTTGCTCCTTTTGTCTTTTGGTTCTTTGAGCGGATTGTTGCTGCTTTCTCGGTCGTTATCTTCGTCGGTCAAAGGGTCTTTACTTGGAATTTCTTTCTCAGATGCACGAGACTTCTCGCCTACCTTCTCTTTTAACTTTTGACTGTTTTCTAGAGATGGTCGAGGTGTTTGATCGGGAATGACCAGATGGTTATTCTTGCTTCCCTCAAGCACTTTCTGAGTATTTTTAGGATCTGCAATCGGGGCAATTATATGACCTATGGCCATCCTGACTAATTCATTCAAGGAGGATATCTCCTCTCGAAGCTTTATTTGTTCCTTTTGGAGTGTCTCTGTCACACCCCACCCGCCGGTCTCGGTTACCCGCCCGACAACCCGTGGGTGCGATCCGTCACAAGATCCAAGGTTTTAGTCTATCAACAATATTTAAGACAAATAAAGATAATTAAGAGCAAAGACTATTCAATAACTGAATTAAATGAATTACAGGAGTCCAAATACTCCAATAACAATAATAAAGGAAAGAAATAATGAATAAAATGAATAAGGGTTTAGCGGAAGTAAACAAAAGAGTTATATCAATTTCTTCCCAATTTCCTTTTCTAAGTTTAAAAAGTGTTTTTCATGAATCTCAAGGTAGGGTGTCCTCCAGTTCTTCTCTATTCGCTGAGCGAACTTTCTGACCACCTTCCGTCTCTGACCATCAATAGGTGCGATAAGCGCACTCCATGCAGCTGCAGGAGCTCCCGCACATGCTATTTCCATCTCCCACTGACGGTGCCACATCTTCTTCATACAGGATGGTTCCTTCATAGGAAACTAGTCCATCTTCCTGTATAATTCCTTCTTCTGTGCAGGCTAATAAACATATACAAAATAAAGACGTGAGTTCTAAAGAACTCAGTAAGAAACAATCACAAATCCCATCAATTATCCCACAAATTTCAAGATGTACAAATAATAAGAATGAATGCAAAATATGAATGATACTATGATTTCTAACTATGCAGGTCTCTAATAGTTGACATGCTTTAAGTTATACACCAGCCCTCCTCTGGGTAAGTCTCATCACTCTGATCCGGCAAGGACTGGCTACCTCTGTAGGGATCCTGGGAAAAAGGGGAAAAGTCCACACCTGGCTCTCGTTTCCATGGTTGGGGTTAAGTCAACACTCTCTCACCACGACCATTGGTAATGAGTACTGGCGCATGTTGGGGTTTCTAATCCAATGCAAGGTCATACTGGTTACATGTCTACATGAAGTCCAGATACATCCCTTATGGCACCAACCAACTTGGTTCAGTATCCTTCGCAACCTAGGAAAGAGAATCCTCACGGTCTGGCTACCGCTGTTGGACTCCACTCTTTAACCCTATGGTCATCCATATATTATTGGGGAGGATGCTCTCATGATTCCTCACGACACCCGGTCCGATCCTTGGACATTCATGAGCCCAACCCTAACATATGCAACCCTACCATTTACATGACTAACAGTGGACCAATGTCACCTCACTGTCATCATGGGTCACTTGGTTTCAATCCCCCTACCGAAAGGGTAGTAGCATGTGGGGTACCTAGCCATGAAATTCTAGACTCTACCTAATAATGCCATCAAATAGTAAAGACAGTGCTGGAGACATCAACAGGCATGTGTCCCATTCCACAACCTTCTGATATCCCTAGCAAAGATATCCCAAAAATAGATACCTCATCCATCAGAACCATATACCAACTATCATCAATACATAACATTCATAATCAACACAGTATGTATGTAAGTAAGACAAACAACAGTAAAGTAATATGATTTATATTTAAGACATAAAAACAACAGCATACATAAAGAAACATGATTTCAAATAGACACTAGATTAACATATTACAAGTCTATTCAAGAGATAGGATGAATTGTCCTTACCTGCATATAAGTAAAATTGTCCGTAAAAAGATATCCGTTAACTATTACAAGTCTTTCTTTTCAAACAGAGTATACCTAAACACAGTGTTACAATATTATATAAGTTAAATGAATCAAAGAGAATCAGAACCAAAAGTCATTTGGTCTCTGTTTACCAGCCGGTCGCTTGGGCCGGTAGCTTAGGTTGAGCGACCGCCACTAGTGACCGCCCCAAAAACAGAGAGTTTCAATCCGAAACTCAGGCTTCTGATTACTCGTTTTCAATCCGGATTTCGAGTAATCATGACCTAAGTCTCAAATCTAATACTCCCAAAGCCAAAGGGTGAAGGAAATCCTAGTAATTACCATCATTGGGTTACCCAGAACTCTCCCCTTGACTGGATTATCCTTCTCACGAAAACAGGGTTCCGTTTACAGGTAATTCATCCCAAGTAGATTGGAAAGAGAGTCACAATGAACAAAGGGGGTAACCACCATGACGCGGGGATGGGTTAACACTAAATTAACAGACAAAGAGAGTAAAGAACAAAGGATAAATTCATTACGTCACGTCAGAAAGCCAGAAAAAGGGAAGGACTAATCTCCAAGTCACTACCAGCACTCCAGATCCACTTTCGGAACTTCCCCGCAGCCGTCTAACCTCCAAATTTAGCAACCACGAATAAAATATTTGTTACTTAGATGAAGGTTGCCTTTTATAGAAGTCAGGGGGCAAAATAGGGTAAAATCCCCGAAAACAGACCGGGCGGTCGCTCCAGGCGGTCACTTGGTTTAATCGACCACCACTAGCAACCGCCCCCATGTAATTTGCCATACAAGGGTGCTTTTGCTAGGGGGGTTGATACCCAAGGTCAACCTAGCCCTAAAGAAGAGATGGGGGAGATCTTACCTTCATTCCGGACATCTCCGAACAACACTTGACTTCTAGAATTCCAAAAACCAAGCAAGGTAGGCTCTTCAGACAAATGATCCAGATCCATGGGTTCAGGGTATGGATCATGGATTTCTATCTGGACACTCCACAATTTACCAGACTAGACCTTCGGGTTCTCGGACCTGAAATACGGATCTCGGGTTAGAAATATGGGGGTTGTTACAGTCTCAACTTGATTTGCTAATGCTCCTTGCTTCGGGTGTTCGGGGTTTTTCTCCCCTAGTTCGGTATTTTCCTCCACATGGTCGGGATTGATCTCCACATGGTCGGGATTTAACGAATTTTCAGGTCAAGGATTTCCCTTCGAAGCATCATCATTAACCTCCTTCTGGCTTATGATCTTCACTTTTGATTGCACCATGACTTTTTGATGCAATTCCCACAGACGGCGCCAATTGTTGATACGGAATCTCGCTCGTCCTTCCCTGTCACGAACCTGCACAATAGGAGCTCGACCTTGGGGGGTCGAGGTACGTCTCCGACGAGCAAGTCAGTACCAATGATTTGATCTCAACTACTCAATAGAGAATTCAAGTAATTGGTCACACAGAATATGAATACCCACTTCATAGTATTTACCTGAGGTCCTTATATAATGTATGATGATAGAGTTATATTCGAAGTATGACTCTAATATGAGTTGTATTCGAAATGCAACTCTAGTATGAGTTGTTCTTCCTAGCTGACTCCCTTCTCCAGTTGTTGGGTGGTAGGAGTCTATCCTCGTGAGGTTTCCCCATCCAGCTAGGCGGGTGTGTTTGGTACTGTGGTCGGTCCTACCATGGACCGCTGGCTGAACCCTGGCTGGATAACAATCCTGGTCGGATCGAGCAACCGCCGGTTCAAACCATAAGTTATAGAATGACTATTTTAGTCATTAACATAAGCCCCCCAGTCCATTGTGGTCGAGAACTTTGTGCTCGGCTCAAGGGAGTATATATTTTTCCATTTAGGGGATGCATGGTCAGACCGACCAATACACTTTTTATCGAAATCTGTAACATCCCACTCATAAGTAGCCGTCACTTACACACATGTCTCGACGCATGATCTTCGAGATCTATGCGTGATTTGACATGTGTCACCGATGTCATTTGGGGGTCTATCCAAAGATAACCAAAAGACCATTCTTTCAAACCAAAAATCACTGATATCAAAGTCCATTTGGGGGTCTAACCATGGACTGGTTGGTTGGACCGGTCGACCTCCCCAACCCCCCATCCATTTTCCAGCTTCAGGACAGAATCGGCATTCTGAGTTTTAAAACCCTATTTTATTTTTTAACTCACCTCTAAATGTATTTTTTTAATGCTAGAACAAGGCTGAGGCTTTAGGAAGAGGACAAACCAAGGAGAATAGTAGATCCCATCCAATTGAAGGTGCTTTGTGACTCGGATCGTTGCAACAACGTTAAGAAATGTGAGAATTCTTAAACCCTTCTCTTTAAACATAGTTTGTGGGAATTTCTCTTCTCTTCTTTTGTGGGATCTTGAAAGGGAAGTGTCTTACGTATCTTGAATGCTCTTCAATTCTTGTTTTTAATGTCCTTCCTAGTAAAAGAAAGAATGGTGCGAATCCTTGCGAAAGATTTCGCATTTTGACTCTCTGAAACGCCCGCGGGTGATTTAGGAGAGTCAATTTGGGCCTTTTTGATCTAGATCGATAGATCGAATTGGATCAAATTGAAAGTACCTGTAGGATCCTTTTACTGCCAATTATATTTTCCCAAAGTTTCATTTCAATTTGACTTTGAATTGATGGCGAAATAGTGATTTTTTGCTGAACTAGGTTGAAAATTGTGAGTTTGAACCAAGTTTTCAGATTGTGTTTTCGTAAGAAAATTTTGGGATATCTTTTGAAACCCAAATTGACTCTAATTTGTGATTATTAATTCTCTTGCATGAATAGGTTTATTTATATTTTAGTCATCAACTTGTGGGAGTGAATTTTGGGACTTTGGAGAAAGGATCAAAGTGAAAGGTGAGGAATGACTAACCATGTTTTACATAATTAATTGTTGCTATTTTAAATTCTATTGTTAATATAAATTGCTGTAAATTTCTATTTATCATGATAAGCTTGTGTATGACTTTGCATGAATGGAAGGTAAGGATTATTGTTTGGGTATTACTCTTTACTTGTGAATCTTATATTATTGATATGAAAATAGTATAACAATGTATGAGATGAAAGAGGAGGAATGATATTATTCTTCTTACCTTGTATTATCAACTAGGGTTGTGGGTTTTCCCATTACCCTAGTGACCTTATGTGATTGCATCTAGACCAACACCATGATATATAGGTGTCTAGAAGTGTTGGGCTAGGAATCCTTATGAGTACTACTACCCTTCTGGCAGGGGTGTTTAAGCCGATTAACCTGTGATGCTAGTGGTTGGGTCCTGGATGTCGAACAAGCCCACTATCATCAAAGAGAGGTAGGGTTGCATATAATAGATAAGGGCTCTTGGTAACCAACCCGTGAGAGAACATGGATAGCATCCTGTCTTCGGTGGTCATAATCCCCTAACCTGATCTCCCAACACAATATCCATTCGTAGAAAGGAAGAAAAAAAAAAAAAAAAAAAAAGAAATTGACAGCATAAATGAAAGTCTTTCCACGCTTGGTCCGGTAACTTCATGGCGTGAATGAAACTTGAGTTATTTATTAGTTCTTATCAATGATTGAAGAAATGAAAGGGATTACAAAGTCAACAATGAAGTGAGTGGATTGGATTGAATCAACGGTATATAGATCCAAAATATGTGGATGACCACTGGGTTAAGGAATGGGATCCAACAAATGTCTCCCATTGAGGATTTCATTCATAGGTAGGAAGGTATCAAACCAAAGGCACTAGGCATGAGGGGAGTATCCAGATCATATGTAGTACGAGATGTATGACCTTGCATTAGGCTTAGGATTATCCTTGACACGCGCCAAATCTCTTACCAAACGGTAATGTTAGAGAGTAGTGACCTATACCCCAACCATGGTTCGACAAGACTTTACTTAACAATCATGGAGAACCCAATTGACGTCTCTTGTTGAGGGAGAGTGACTGAGACCACCCAAAGGAGATTGCTGTTTAAACTTAAAGCGTGTCTACCTTAGAGACTACATGGTAGAGTTAGGAACATCATATCATTCTCATGCATCAGTTTATTTATGTTATTAATTACATGGTTATCTTATGAATATGACATGGGATTTGGATGAATGTATGACATGGATATTAGTTAACCTCACTGAGTTGTGTGAGCTCCTTTCTTTGTTTTTGTTTGTTCTTTAGATATCTCTTATGGCCTAAATGGAGGTTGAGGCATATGCTCATACAGGGCATAGTAGGGATATGGCCAATTATAATCAAACATCATTTGGTTTTGGTTTAACCAAAATTGGTGATGTTGTTAGCTTTGGACATTTTGGTAATTATGAGGTTTTTGCCACCTATGGTCATAACGATGTTGGTATCCTCCATTACCTATTGAATAACCTTAATTAGAGTAATTTGGTCCTTCTGTTCCTTGGTTATTCTTTGGTCCATTCTTTTAATTTCCATTTTGCCCTTTCCTTTGGTAATTGTGATTTCCTCTTCCAATTTTCCTTTATTGGTTTGAGGTTGAGTCTTGTTCCCACTTTGAATGCTTCCTTGAACATTTGTAGGTTTTGGTGAAGGATTCTTGCTAGGTGTTCCTTTTTCAAATCTAACTTCCTTCCCCTTTCTAGGAGTGGAGGTTTCACCATTGAATCCGAGTCCTCCTTTATCTTGATGACTCTTTTGGGGGGTTTCTAGAAGACTATCTAGGTTCATTTTCCCATTTGTGAATGTCACAAGGGCATTGTTTTGATTAATGTTTTCCTTTTCTATTTTCTTAATGTACTCCCGTAAATCATTTACGATGTCATTAAGAGAGGATACTTCATTTTTCAAAACCTAATTTTTCTTTTTAAGTTTCTTACTTAAATTATACAAGGTTTGAAAGCCACTAACTAGATCTTCTTCATCAATGTCATCTATTTCATTTTCATCATTAATGTAATCAAGACTATCGTGTATGGAGTTTACCTCAAGGTCTTGATCTTCATCCGATTTAGCCATCAAGGCTAAGTTGATCTTCTCTTCATCAGATTCCTTGTTTTCTTCCTCATCATCTCTTGTAGTGTAGGTGACTTCGGCTTTGTTGGCTTTCTTCTTTCGTTTGTATGGACATTTGGTTTTGAAGTGACCCGGTTTCCTACACTCAATACAAATAACATCTTGAATGTTAGTGGGTGGGGTTCTTCCTTTTGAGGGATTTTTACCTTTTGATTATTTGAACCCTTGTCCCTTGAGTGGGTATCTTCCTTTATATTCATTTGAGAAATTTCATGAACTTCCTTGTGATAAGTACTATATCACTATTGAAGTCGCTTTCTTCTCCTTCACTTTAATCATCCTTCTTGGTGGAGCTTTTAAGAGCAATTAAATTATTCTTTATCTCTTTTGAGTGACTTTCTTCATATCTCTTGTCTTCCTCAAGCTCCGCCTCATGTGCAAGTAGGGATCCCATGAGCTCATCAAGTGTGATATTTTCTAAATTTTCCACTTCTTGTATGGTGATCTTCTTGGGTCTCCACGAAGGTGGAAGAGCTTTTAGGATTCTTCTTGTCACATCCTCATTTGCAAAATTCTTACCAAGACTATACAACTTATTAATAATGTTAGTGAATCTAGTAAATAAAGAAGTTATATTCTCGTCATTTAACATCTTAAAGTTTTCATATTGAAGCATGTGAACATCCGAATTCATCTTTTTTATTTGGCTGGTCCTTTCAAAAGTGATAACCAATTTGTCATAAATTTCCTTAGTATTCTTGCAAGTGCCACATTTATTGTATACCTTTTTACTTAAGGCACATTGTAGAAACATTTTGGTTTTGTGGTTTGCTTGGGCTTTGACCTTGTTGATTCCATCCCATTCAATCTTGGGTTTAGGTATTTTGTTACCACATTTATCAAACTTGGTAATTTCATTGGCTCACATGTAATTATGTCCCAAACATCAATGTCAATTGCACATACAAAATCTTCAAACCTAGTTTTCCAATATGCAAACCCTTCTCCATCAAAGTATGGAGGCCTAGAGGTGTTAAGTCCTTTGGGTCTTGAGGAGTATTGGTTTGATGATGATGTCATGATCTTTTACTCTTTTAGAAATTGATTTCAATATAAATTTGAGCTCTTTCTCTGATACCAAATTTTCATACAACCTAGAGAGGAGGAGGTAAATAGGTTGCAACTAGTGGACTTGTTTAATTTTTCAGTTTAATTGCAAATATAAAGTAAATTGTAAATTTCAATGATAATTAAAAAATGCAATCAATCCACAAGACACATATTTTATAGTAGTTCGACTTTGCAAGTCTACGTCCACTCCTCTCTTGGCCTAAGAATATTCTACTAGTGATTCTCTTTCAATACAATGGGTAGAGATCAAACCCTTTACAATCTATGTTTAATAGGTTAAGAGAACCCTTTATAATCTTTGTTCTAAGTAGGGCAAGATCACTCTTTACAATCTTTGTTCTAAGTAGAGCAAGAGCACCCTCTACTAATTCTAATCAACCTAGACTAGAATTAAACAATCAATACAATTTGATGAATTTGAAGATATTACCTAACAAGGGATGTGACACTTACCCCTTGTGTGAATGTGATGGAATGAGCAAAGAATGCTTAAGAGATGAGATGCACCACTAATGAAGTTCCAATGGCCTTCAATAACTCCAAGCTTGACTCCAATGAGCTTGCTTGAAAACTTTGGAATGTACTTCAAAGTTGAGTGGAGTTGGAAGGCAAGGATCAATGTTTGTTCACCAATTTGAGAGCTTTGAGAGTTGTGAGGTAGTAATGCTCAATATGCAAGGTAAAGAGTCTCAAATGGGGGTGGTTGGGCTTATAAAGAAGGCATTCAATTTCTTATCCCAACCTCCCAACGGATAGAAAATTTCTGTGAAATTTCAGTCCAGACGAACGTCAATTTGACTTGACGAATGTCTGTCTCAAATTTAGCCATTAAAAATATAGCCGTTGGGCTAAGTTGGGAACCAGATGGACGTTTGTCTAGAAAGACAGTCGTCCGTCTGGCTTGCGTTAGACAGATAGATGTTCGTCTAGCTAGACAGAAAGCCAGACGGACGACTGTCTGACCGGATGAAAAATTCGTTTGGCACTTTGTGACCAGACGGACATCCGTTTGGCTCAGACAAAACTTCGTCTGCAGCACAGAGTGCACAAGTAGGTTGATGGTTGGACTTGATTGGGTTTCTGATATTTCTAGCCAACCTTAAGCTTTATACACTATCCTAATATGTCCTAGGTCAGTCTAGTGACATAATATGCTCATAATTTAATACAATTACATGTGAGTGCATATGGAGGTGTCTTAAGTCCTAAATTCATCCAAGTCTTGAACTTGACTTGATCTTCGCATCTTCTTGTGCTTTGAGCTTGATGCTCATCTTGACCTTTATACCTTGTCCAAGATTACTTGATCTTGACTTGGGCTTGAGCATCCGGTGAGTTTGGTCCAATAAGTCAAATTCAGTCCACTTGTTTTAGTAATGAGTTGGACAATCACAACTTAATGTAGACATTAGTAATTTGTGTTTGTCATCATTAAAACTAATGGAGGCTGATGTGGCAATGCTAACATGGCATTTCCTAACAGAGATGGTTCTAAAAAATTCTTAAGGTCTCTTATGGTGCAGGGCCCTTAAAATACTTAGGCCTCCCTACGGATTTTGGGGTTTCTAAGGTAGATTTATTCCATTCAATGGGGGATAGAATGGATACAAAGTTTGAAGGTTAGTAAAAAAGGCTTATAAATCATACAGGTAGAGAGGTTCTATTGAAATCAATAGTTTTACCTTCTACAAATTATGTGACTTCTCATTTTAAGATCCAAAGAGTATTCATAATCAGGTGAAAGTGAAGGCGGCAAGATTCTATTGGGGTGGAAGTGAAAATAAGAAAACAATCCATTGGATTTGTTGGCAAAGGATGACGAAGCCAAAATGCAAAGGTGGTATTGAGCTAAGAGACCCATACCTACACAACAAGGCTCTTTTAAGTAAGGTTGCATGGAGACTATTCTCATATCCGGAATTAGAATGGGCACAACTCATGAGATGTATATATTTCCTAGATGTACCCTTTTTGGAAGCAAGCAAAGGAATGAACCCATCATGGGTTTGGCGTAGTATTTTAGAAGGAAGGGAGGAGTTGAAGACGGCTTTAATCTGGGGAATTGGCTGGGGTACTAGAATAAATATATCCAAAGACCCATGGGTGCCCAGATTACACAACTTCAAGATTAAAACTGAGAGAGAGCCAAGTTGTGAAATATAATGGGTTGCGGAGCTGATATGCCAACAAACAAGAACATGGAAAATGGAGTTGATCCATCAACGGTTTTCACATGAAGAAGCTAAAGCTATCATGGACATCAAATTATATACATTCCCTAGGAAGGATAAATTCATTTGGGGTGGTACCAATGACGGAAAATTTTTCAGTTAATGCCGCATATAAATTGCAAGAAAGGAATCTCAAATGCCAAGAAGAAGCTGGTCCGTCCTTGTCATCTTGGAGATCATGGGAGAATATTCCACCACATATGTGGAAAGAGGTATGACAATGCAAAACTCTTCCTAAAATTAAAACTTTTCTTTGGAGGGCATGCAATGAAGGTTTGACTATAGCAGTAGACTTAAATGTTAGGGGAAATAAAATCCATCCAAAATGCAATGCTTGTGATAAAAAGGATGAAACTTTGTCCCACATACTATTTGGCTGTGATATGGCTCATCAAGTATGGTTTGGTGGACCTATGTCGTGGAGAATTCAACACCTTGAGGAAATGAGTATGTAAAAATGGATTGACTCTTGCAAACATTTTAAGGGCCTGAGCAAAGAGGAGGCTGACCAAGTCAAGAGTTTGTGTTCCTTTACGGTGTGGCTGCTGTGGAAAGAAATAAATGCTAGAGTCAAAGGGGAAAGGAAGTGGGAACCAGGGGAACTCGTTCAAGAAATTCAAAGAGCTCACTTTGAATTTTGCGCACAAGTAAAGAAACCTGTAGAGACAAGATCAAGTAGACCAAGCCAAATACAAGATGTTGATCCTACACTCCCTCAACCGCCTCTATCACCAAGTTTCTTGAGACTCAATATGGATGCATCATGGAAGCCAAAAAATTGTGAAGGTGGGATTGGAGTGATCATACGTAATGAGGAAGGGAAACCATTTCTAGCTAAATCTATACCAATATCCTCCTCTTCGGCAGCAGAGTGTGAGGCTCTTGAAGGAAGGATGGATTATATTCAAGTTGAATCCGATTGTAAAAGCTCGATTGACCGTATTTTGGATAGTAATGCCCCTACCCCTCCCTATATTCTACCTATCATACAGGATGTAGAGGTGTTAGCTACTAAATTTTTGGGTTTCAAAGCCCATTTTATCTCTAGGAAATCCAATATTGTTGCAGATTTCTTAGCAAGGTAGGCCTTCTCAGTTGAGAGTCCAACAATATGGCCTTGTTCCGATGAGTGGTTATTAAAGCTATGCTCGACCACTACTTTGACTCACAATGAATAAGATTGTTGATTACCCACAAACAAAAAACAAATTGTGTTTTTTGGTAACATTACACTAAATCCATCGAAAAGTCGAGAAAAGATCTGATAAAAAGATTAAAGCCCCTAACTCGACCTAGGTGTGGAAAATGATGAAATTGTCAGGCTCTGCCAAAGATTAAAGCCTTGTTTTGTGGGTATGTGCACAAGGAAATGCAACTGAGAAAAATTTAAGGATTACGCAATGTTAGTTGTTTGGTTTGGTACTGACTTGTCTTTCGTGGTGTGTCAAGGTTGCTCTCTTGAGCTTGTTGATGGGGATTGAGTACCCTTTGTGAGCAAAAACATAGAAGGGAGGTATTTAGCAAAGAGTCTAGATCACCTCTCCATTGTTTTTTCCTGACACTTTCCCACCATAAAATAGTGGTGGGACCCACCAGAGTCTCACATGTGATCTATTTATTAATATTCTTAGGTGGGCTGCACCACTATTGTGTGGTGCGAAGCATCAGGGGAGATGGGGAGGTGATCCGAACTCTTAAGCAAATGGGTGTTTCTTTTCTGGTTTGGACTGCTAGGAATAGAATTGTGTTTGGGAGAAGGGAATGGGTACCAGTTGAAGTAATTTTGAAGGCCCATGAAGTTTTTGTAGAATATTAGGCCTCGAGAAAGCCCATGATGGGAGGACGTATACTTGTAGGGATGGATGATGTTCAATAGGAAGAGGAGCTTACTCTGGGGTGTGATGCTGCCTAGCTAGTTGATTCATATGAGGGAAGAGTGGGGTATATTATATTGAATAGTAGTATGGAGCCAATTGCAACATGTTTTAACCCTTCCGTTTTCTATTAGGTTTCTATGGGAGAGGCAAGGGCTGTTTGAGGTGGGTTGCTCTTGTCAAGAAGGTTGAATTTATCATCCATTAGGATGAAGTCAGATTGCCATGATCTTCTAAATTTTCTTCCCCTAGTGCACTGAAGCAACTCCAGTATTCCTTTCTAATGTGCTTTAAGGTATTGTCCATCTGGCTAGTTTTTTAATTGTTGTTTTTTCTCTTTTTTTTCTTGGGAGTTTAATGGTTGAGCCCACTCCATGGCTAGGAAGGCTCTTGAAGTTACTGGTAACATCGAGTGGCTATTATCTAATCCATGGCTCTATGGAGTTTTTCTCTGGTAGCTAGGTGGTTCTTCTTGCTCTTTTGGATGAACTAGTAAAAATACACGTGCAAATGTGTCACACCCCACCTGCCAGTATCGGACCCGCCCAACAACCCGTGGGTGTGATTCCATATTCACAAGATCAGGTTCACATTATCATTAATAATAAATATACATAGTACCAAATCAATGAGCAAGAACAAATCCAATAATTAAATAAAAAGGATTAAGGTACCAAAAATCCAATGAAATAATACTAGAATGAAATCAAGGGATAAATCAAAGGAATGTATCAATTGTACAAATCAGCAGAAGCTAAAAGGAAACATCAACATTATGTCTTGTTATTTGCTTTCTCCTTTAAAGGGTACTTTATCTTATATTTCTCGATCCATGGAGTCAGTCATAAGACCCACTTTCATAGATTTGTCTAGATAGTGGACAACCTAGGCTCTCTTCCTATCAATGGGTGCCATAAGAGCACTCCATGCACCCACATGAAGCTTTGTGTTGTGCAGCACCAAATCTCATTGATGCCTCAAGTACCTCTTCTGAGGTGTTCTCCCGCTCATATGGATCTTCTCTTGTTTCATTGTAGTCATCTGAAGAAAAATATAATCCACAAGAATGAGTTCTAACAAACTTAGTAAGGCTAAAATCCCATATACGCTTCGATAATGCAATCACATGGCAAGCAATGATGAAACAATGAAATGTTGAAATATTGATGTGCCTAATAGCTAACCATGAAAGTCTCTATTCAGACAGACATGCTTTGAGATATTACACCAACCCTCCTTTAGGTAGGTCTCGTCACTTTGATCCCTCACGGACTGGCTACCTTTGTTGGGATCCTGGGCAAGTACGATCCTCATCAATCAACCATGGCTGAGGTTTAGATCAACACTCTCTCACTACAATCATTGGCATGAGTATTGGTGCATGTCAAGGATTTTAGCCCAATGCAAGGTCCTATGGTAACATACTATATGTGGTCCAGATACCTTCCATATGGCACCAACCAACTCGGTCTAGTATCCTTCTCCACCTAGGAATGAGAATCCTTACGGACTAGTTACCTCTATTGGATTCCATTCCTTAACGCTACGATCATCCACATATTGTTGGGGCGGATGCTCTCATTTCCTATTATGACACCCAAGCCATCTTTTGGACGCCTATGAGCTCAACCCTAACATATACAACCCTCCAATTGCATGATCAATAGTGGACCATTGAATCTCCTCACGGACTGGCTACTGTTGTTGGATGAAACAAGGTCACGTGGAGGTACCTAACTATGCACTCTAGACCTCCTAGGTATGTAGAATGATGAGTACATTTATGTGTGAAATATTAGGGCATAAAGCATGCATTTTACACACTTTGAGTGGAGCTACCTTGGGTTTTATGAATTTTTAGGACTTTAGCGAATATCTGGAGTTTTGGGTATGAAACATGCAATTTTACATGTTAAGAGGTCTGTTCAAATTCTCAATTGCGAAAATGGACCGGATTTGGAGCATGATGGGCTAGAAATGCAATTATGGGCCAATTCCAGTACATCTAAAATTAGATTGTGATTTTTTTTTAATTGTAATTAAAATAATGTATGTGGCCCACAAATAGTCAAAAACTAGGATTTTCTATTTTTTTAGAAGATTTCATTTTTTTTTAGATTTTATTTATTTCTCTAATTAGTTTTCTCTCTCTTCCCACTTTCTATTCTTTTCACTATTTTATTTTATTCTTTTTCCTTAATTAACCGAAAACACTTTTCTAAAAATATATATTTTTTTTTCTTTCCTTCTCTCCACTTTCTCCACGTGAACTTCAATATAATTATTTTTTTTTCTTTTTCTCCACTTACTCTCTCTCTCTCTCTCTCTCTCTCTCTCCCCCCCTTAGAATTTCTAACGGATTTTGCTCTTTCTTTATTTGTTTTCTTTTTCTATTTTACTCTTTTATTATTATTATTATTATTATTATTATTATTATTATTATTATTATTATTATTATGTAGTATTAGTAGTAGTAGTAGTAGTAGTAGTAGTAGTAGTAGTAGCATTATGTATTATTATTTTATTTCCTTGTTTGTGAATTATTCTCCTTCTCCTATAAATATTATCTCCCTCTTAGGTCTATTTTAGTCTTGCACTTTCTATTCTCTTTAGCTTGCTCTAGGTTTTCTCTAGTTCTTTGATTAATTTGTGGGTTCTAATTCTATATTGAATGTTTAGGTTTTAATGTTTTGCAAGGAAGATTGAAGTTGTGTAATTTATTTCATGCAAGTGTATTTCCTTTATTTTTATCAATGCAATTTCAAGTTCAAGTTCAAGTTTCAAGTTTGAGGATTCGCTTTCTCTTTGGTTTAGCGATTGTAGATCTAGATTATTCTAGATCTGGTTGTTAGGGTTGGTTGAGATTCGAATCGTTTGTTCAAGTTTTTTTTTGGGATTCAAAGATGCAAGTAAGTAACATTCTTCAATAATCTTCTCTCTCCCCTCCATTCCCGCTTCTATCTACCCCGTCCATATTCTTAATTTAGGATTTAATTTAAGCATTTATTTATTGTTCTCCCTTCCCCTTGGGTCCTTGATCAAATATGTCTACAGTCATGCCTCTCTTTGGTTAAGGTTTCCCTTTTATTGTTTATTGTTTTGTTATTTACTTTCTGCACTTTTTTTTTTCTTTTTTGTTCTCTTTAATATCCTTTCCCCCGATCGGTGGACTATAAGCTACGGCAAAGGGTCCATGGTCAAAGTCATTATAATTATACTCTCCTTCCCTCGATCCAGAGCTGACACTCGGATCACTTCCCTTTATTTTTATTGTTTGCATTTTTTTTCTTGCCTTTTATATATGCATTGGTTATGTTTGCTTTATTCTTCATCTTAATTCAATTGCATTAGATGTATGGATTAGGATCGTTGGTTTAGTTTAATTAATTAGTTAACAAAATTGAATCATTTCACCCTCGCATTACCATTAAGAAATTGAATTCTAGGTGGCATATCTCCCTGAGATTGACCCGTTAGCTATACGATACTATGTGTTTGTGGTTACTTTTAATTTCACAAACATAGAACAACAACTATGAAGGTGCTAGGGGCATTAGATGACAGTGTTCCATACCACAACCCCTGATATCCCAAGCTAGGAGTACCCAGTATGAATAATCCTCAATTATAGTCACTCACACAACACATCATCCACATAAACAAAATGATACATTGTTTAAATCATAATACATGAAAATATACTCATATCTAAACATGTACAACAACAACCACAACAAGTAGTATAAGTATGATCATGCTTAGAAAAGAAGTCAAACCATCATATCATAAAGCTAGTCATACATGTAATTGCAACCTTACCTGCTTTAGCTGAAATATCTTGGAAAAACGTATTAAATCTCTCAAGTAACCACTCCAACAGACCTCAGAGATCACCTAGATTAGGATAAAGAAGTTTCATTAAGGTCTGGTCCAATCAAAGCGAAAACAACATCAAAACAGCCTCTGGAAGTAGGCTGGTTGCTTGAGCTGGTTGGTCCAATCGACCTCCTTAAGTAACCACCTGCTTTTCTGAGAGTTTTCCAAGTAAAAAAAAAATTCAAACTTCTGATCACCCATCCTCGATATGATTTTTAATTGATTCAACTCCTGAACTTCGTTCTTAGAACTTCAGAGAGGTCACCACACATCAAATCACAGAAGAAGAATGATTTGAATCCACATCATTTTCTTCGACAATATCAACCCTTGATTCGGATATGAAAATCCATCTCCTGACATGATCCATTTGAGATCATCGACGGAAAAGGATCTAATCACTCCAACTCACCACTACAAAATTTTAGAGGGAGAAACTATTATCTAACAATATATTAATTCAAGTAAATAAGAGAGTGTTTAACTAACCTCTAGAAGATCTGAAAGTCAAAGCAAGATTTAAGCTTTCTTCACAAGTCGAAGCTTCTTCACCACCAACCTCGTGTACACAGCCTTTACTTAGTCTACAACAGCCTCCACAAATATAATAATGCGAAATTACTTCATGAATGACTATTTATAAGGTGCTAGGGAAAAAAGGGTTTAAATCCTACAACCCAACCGACCAGGTGCTTGGAGTGGTTGGTTAGCCAATTAACCATCTTAAACAACCGTCCCCTAGTACTTTTTAGTACCTTGGGTGATTTGCTCTTGCGATTGATCCCTAACACCAAATCAACTTAAACCAACACATGGGGGGGGGGGGCTCTTACCTTGTTCATGAACTTCTTCCAACTCGACGTGTCTTATGCTAGAAATCCATTTATCCAGTCCATCGAGGTTTTGACTAGTTCTTCAGGTTCCTAGTAAGACAGGTTCTTCATTAGTAGTATCTAGACCCATGGGCTCAGAGTCTTGATCATGGGCTTCAATCCAGCTTCTTCTGGCTAGAAATTCGGGTACCTAGAACTACAATACAGATTTCGAGCTAGAAATACAAGAGTTGTTACATCCTCTCCCCCCCCCCCAAATGAGAAATTCCATCCTCGAAATTTGCAACATACCTAGGTGTCCGAAAAGATAGGGGTAATTATCTCTTATCTCGTCTTCCTTTTCCTAAGATGCTTCTTCAATAGTGTGATTCCTCCATCTAATCCTCACTAGGGGTATGGTCTGATTCCTTAGCTGTGTGTCCTTCCGGTCAAGAATTTCTATAGGCTCTTCTTCATAAGTCAAGTCCGCACTCAGACTTTCAGGTTCTTGCTGAAGCAAATGTTCAAAGTTCGCTAAGCATTGCCTCAACCTAGACACATGGAATACATCATGCACACCACCTAGAGACAAAAGTAGGGCCAATTTACAAGCAACCAATCCAACTTTCTCAGTAATCTCGAATGGTCCAATGTATCTAGGGCTAAGCTTCCCTTTGATATTAAATCTCATAATGCCCTTCATTGGCGACACCTTCAAGAAAGCCTGCTCTCCTACCTAAAATTTCAGACCTGGCCATGTTTTATCCACATAAGACTTCTGCCTAGACTGTGCAACCTTGATTCTCTCTCTAATCATGTCAACCATAGCACCTGTTGTCTCAATTAGGTCAAGGCCAAGGACGTCTTTCTCCAATTTCATCCCAATAAAGAGGAGTCTTGCAAGTTAGCCCATACAGAGCTTTAAACAGGGTCATTCCAATGGTTGACTAGTAACTGTTGATGTAAGAAAATTCCATCAATGCTAAGTGGTCATCCCAATTACCACCCATATCGACAAAACATACTTGAAGCATATCTTCTAGAATTTGAATGTTCCTTTCCGATTGTCAGTCCGACTGAGGATGATGTGTCATACTCAAATTCAACTGTGTTCCTAGAGCCTTTTGTAGACTGTTCCAGAATCGAGAGGTGAACGTTGGATCTTGGTTAGATACTATATTGTTGGTTGGCACACCATGCAATCTCACCACACCATCTACATACAGACTTTCCAATCTGTCCATAGTGTAGGGTGATTTTTATTAGTATAAAATGGGGTGATTTAGTCAATCGGTCCACTATTACCCACATTGTGTCAATTCCTTGCTTGTTCAAGGTAGATCCGTGACAAAAAATCCATGGCAATATCTTCCCACTTCCAGGTAGGTAGGGGAAGGTGTTGCAGAAGACCAAAAGATGGTTGTATGATAGCTTTCACGCGCTGACAGGTACCACAATTGGCAACGAAGTCTTCCACATCATTCCTCATTCCATGCCACCAGAAATACCCTTTCATATCTTAATACATCTTCATGCTACTTGGATGTATAGAGAAGATGGATTGGTGAGCTTCACTCAAGATTTCCTTCTTAAGGTCTTCCATCGCTGGAACATAGATTCTTCTCTAGAAAACCAGAGCACCATCGAGCCCAAAGAGAAATCCAATACTTGCCTAGCATCCGAAGATATCAAGTCAATTTTCTTCTTCAACTCTGGGTCGGTTGGCCGCAAAGTTATGATTCTGTCCCTTAGACTCGGTTGAACTGATATAGCCACTAGAATAGCTTCGGAGCCTACTGGAAGAATCTCTAGCCCAAATTCAATGATGGAGAACAACCTAGGTTTACTCAGAGAATCCAAATCCACACTCTGTCGACTACTCTTTCTACTCAGAGCATTTGCAAATACGTTGGCTTTCCCTTGGTGATATTGGATTTGCAATTATAATCCTTCACCAATTCCAACCATTTGCACTGCCTCATATTCAGTTCCTTCTGGGTGAAGAAATACTTGAGACTCTTATAATCGGTGTCTATGGCTATCTTTTCGCCATACAGATAGTGACAATGGATCTTTAGAGTGAACACCATTACTGCCAGTTCTAGATCATGTGTAGAGTAGTTATGCTCATAGTTCTTCAGCTGTCTAGAAGCGTATGACACTACCTTACCATGATGCCTTATAACACATCCCACAACAAAATTAGATGCATTCATATACACTGTCAAACCCCCAAAATCATCTGGTATAGTCAACACTGAAGCATTAGTCAATCTCTTCTTGAGTTCTTAGAAATTGTTCTCACATGATTCATTCCATTCAAACTTGACTCCTTTCCTGGTAAGTTTTGTCATAGGGGTCACTAATCTAGAGAAATTCTCGATGAACTGCCTATAGTATACAATCATACCTAGAAAACTTATGATTTCAGTGATTGACTTGGGTCTATCCCTATCTACCACAACTTTAACGTTCTCAGGATGGACTCTAACTTGCTTTTGCCATCATTTTTTCTTGGTAGACTCTTCAATAGGGATTTCTACAATGTGGGGTTTGGTCGAATGAGGATTTAAGGGTATGATGGATTGAGTAGAGAAATAAGTAATATAGTTTTTCTTGGTAAATTGACAATTCAATATTAATTTTAATTTTGGTTGTAGATCTTTCATTATTTTTTTAGGAAATAGGTGAAATATATTATATTAATGAAAGTAGATAGTTACATAGGATATTAAATCTTGAAGAACCTGTGACCATGGGCTTCTTCCAGCACCATCGTTGCGATCTCCATTAGTAAGTTTTCCGGATCAAAGGAGAACTCCTGGCCACCTGTAGCCAAAGAAGCAAAAAAATCCACACAATAATTTGTCCCACAAACCCGGTGGTTTTTCTTAGTAAATAAACGATTTAGATACTTTTAATTTTGGCTGAGGATCGTTTCATTTTTCAATAGGGAGGGGAAGAGTTAAGAGATAGTGGTGTTAATAAGAGATAGTGGTGTTAATAAGACAATCACAATTGTAGACATATTAATCCTTTCCAATTAGATAATGAGATTGAAGGTATTTTAGAAAAGAAAATTTGAACATTCTTTTCTAGTTTGTGCTTTTATAATAATAGTATGATGATAGTACAACTTGTTTACTACCAAAATAAACAACGTTCGTGGCCCGTTTAGTATGGTAACCTTAAAAAAAATTGTTTCTGATCAATGTTATCGAAGTAGAAATAGACCAAATTGTATACAAATATCCTAGTTTGTATTAATTGTATACGAATGTCTTAATTTGTATTTGTATTTCTTTTTATATATTAGTACACTTTTGAACTTCATTGTGTTGACAAAAAGGAAAAAAAAGAAAAAAAGAAAAGAAAGAACTTCATCGTAAAAATATCAATTTTGGTATTTCTTCAATTAAAAATGCCTTTTTAAAATGCAACGGCAAAACATGTACCTCAAATTGAAAAGGCAAAATATTACCCAAAACAAAAATTATCATATTTTTATAAATAACATTAATTATGGATGTTTATCAGCCCAAAGAGATCATACCAAAATATGTAACTTCCAAATGAAGATCTCAACAATCTCAGAGTGCAATCTTGGTGATCCACATTCCTATATTAACTAAATATCTTTGCAATATATCTTTCCGTATCAAGATTATCTTATTGTGTGCAAGAATCATATATTGTATTTCTTTGTAGGTTTTGATATTTTCATATCAGAGAATATGCTAGTTCTATTTAAATATGTAATGAATAACTCAATAGAAGAGTTCAACTCATCTTATTCTAATTTTTTTTCTTGTCTTGAATACTTTTCTCCATTTTATAACATGTTATCAGCACGATTCTGCTAAAAGTAATTACGTTTTGAAAAGAAAAATGACATACTATATACCATTGTGCTTTCTATTCCAAGGTGAAAATGATGATTGACTTCCCCACATATCTCTGTAAACAATGGAGTTTGTCTTGTCCATCTTGTAATGTAAGTGTATTATGACTAAGGTATGTAATTATTGAATCTAATAGTCAAACAAATAATAAGATATTATATTGCCTTAACAATTGTAGTTTGTCACTAACCAATCTTAAAATGATGGTTTTATTTATTATATATAATGGTTCCTAATTTTGTACCACAAATATTGTTGGATGCACATAAAATTATAAGATTTGAAACTGTAAATGAGTACAATTTTGCAGGTGTACATGAAGTTGCAAGATTTAAAACTGTAAATGAGTTCTCAATTGAAATTATGTGGAGAAAAATTATTAATAAGGACTTATGGGAAAGAAAAACCTTTTTCAACTTTTCATGCTTCAAATATGCTATCACAATAGCAATATCATGAAAAATGTTTTAAAAGATACTCTGAATTGATCTTATGTCGCCTTATGGCTAAGTAGAATAATAAATTATTAATGAAAAATTATGAAACTTATCCATTTCTTAAAGTGAATGCAGTAATTCATGATAAGCCTGAAGGAAGACAAATTTATAATTGTAGTTATGACTGTGAATGTAGACGAGGTAAAGATGGAATAATTATCGTCATTATAATAGAAATAAATAAGAGAATGATAATGATTCTCAATGTAACTCTTCATGAAATAAAAATAATATTTGTCATCAATGTGATAAGAAATGTCATTACTCACGTATCTGTTGTATTCCACAATATTTTGTTAAGCTTTGTCAAGCTTCAATTAAAACAATGAAAATAATATGAAAATGAATTTGACTTTTCAAAATAATGATATCAAAATAAATTTTGCCCATAAAGATAATGATTTTGAATGGCCTCACAAATACTACAAATTTAGTGCTACAAACTCATTTGAAGATAATAATTGAAGATTTATTTGTGCTAATGAAATTTAAATAAAAATAAAATTTTTATTATGTTAGTTTGTAATTCTTTTTTCCTCAAATATCATCTCATATGTTAGTTTATTTCAAATTTAATATTTTTTCTTTAAAATTTTTTTTATTGACTCTCGACAAATTTTTCGATATATTTCTTTATTATGATGAAGAATATGGATATTCCCCAATGTACTACAATATAGACTATACTAAAAAATAAAATTTATACTTATTTGATTCATACAATAATTGGTAGTACAAAATTTGATTGAAGGCTCTAAAAGAGCTGATCTATTATTATTTAGGAGACCAAATTGGCTATAAATAATGCATTATGTTGTAGCAAGTTTCAACAAAAAACTTATTAAGTTTCAAAGATATTTGCTAAAATAATTATCATATTTATATTACAAATGATATTAAAAGTGAATATCTACGCATTAATATAAAAATATTATAATTGTTCTCCCAATTTGTACTGCACGAATATTCACCATAGTTGAAACATATGCTTTAGAAAATCAAAAAAATATTGATTTCGATAGCTTTATTATTCGACATGACTGGTTGAACCATCCCGGATCAAGTATGATATAAAAAATTACTGAAAATTCATTTATCATATATTGAAGAACCAGAAGATTCTTTAATTCAGAAATTTTCTAATGCTGCTTGCTCTCAAGAAAAATCTATTATTAGACGATCACCAGATAAAATTGAAATTAGACTTTCTGTATTTTTGAAATATATATAGAGTAAAATATATGGGTCCATTCACCTATCACGTGGACTATTCAGATAATATATGATTTTAATAGATACATCTATAAAATGATCATATGTATGTTCATTATGAACTTGAAATTTGATATTTGTAAGATTTTGTGTTCATAGAATTAGAATAAGAAAACAATTTATTAATTATAAGATAAAGACAATTTGTCTTAATAATGTTAGTGAATTTACATCTCAAGCCTTATGATTTTTATATAACAACTAAAATGACAGTTGAATAGTCTATTCTCATTTTTATACTCAAAATGATTTAACATAATTATTTATTAAATGTCTTCAATTAATAACTAAATTATTACTTATAAAAATAAAATTTTTGTATTGGCACATGAATATTCTATTTTCTATGCAACATCATTTGTAAGCAACATGCTAACAAGTTGTCATAAATTATCCACATTATAATTAGCTTATGATTAGAATTCAAATATTTTTCATCTTAAAATTTTTAGATGTGTGATTTATATTCCAATTGCTCCATCACAACGCACAAAGATAAGTCCTCAAATAAAGCTGGGAATATATGTTGGATATGAATCTCCTTATATAATTCAATATCTTATAATTATTGGAGATTTATTTAAAGTAAAAGTTGATGATTATCATTTTGATAAATTATTTTTTTCAATATAAAGGGGAGAGAACAACAGTTGGAAAAAGAGATTGATTGAAATGCATTATCATTATTTAATTTAGATCCTCACACTAAGCAATGTAAATTTAAACTTCAAAAGATAATACATTTATAAAGTATTATGAATCAACTGTCAAATTTGCTGACCTACCAAGAGTTACTAAGTCTCATATTCTAGTTGAAAATACTTCAATTTAGGTTAATGTACTGGTAGGACAATCTATCAATACAAATTAAATTAAATCACGTTTAAAACATGGAATGCCAATTTGTTCCAATGATAAAATCCTAGAAAAATGAAAGGAATAAAGATAATCATAAAATGAAGACAATTGATCATGAAAATTTAAAAGACAATTTCTCATAGAACTCCAAAAGAGGTTTACATACCTGAAAATAATAAAAGTGAAGAGATTTTGATTAATTATGTTACTACAAGAAAAAGTTGGAGCCGAAAAGATAAAGTTGTTAACAACATTTTTGCATATTATGTTATTATCAAAATAATACAACAAGACAATGATCATGAACATAAATTTATTAATGAATGTAAATGAAGAAATGATTGGTCAAATGGAAAGACGCAATTCAAGTAGAATTGAATTTGTTCGAACAAGTAAAGTTTTTGGACCTGTGATCCAATTTGAAAATATAAAGCCAGTGAAGTACCAAAAAAAATTTTTGTGCAAAAATGAAATAAGAAAAAGAATGATATTGTGATATATAAAGTATGAATTATGGCACAAGAATTTTCACAAAGGTTTAGTATTGATTTATGGAAACATGTTTTCTTGTAGTAGATACAATCACCTTTAGATATCTTATTAGTCTGGTAGTACATGAAAATTTTAACATGCGTTTAATGGATATTATTACAGCTTATTTATGACTTACTTGAGTGTGAAATTTATAATGAAAATTCTTGAAGGACTTAAAATGCTTGAAGCACATAAAGTTCTAGAAAATTTTGTTTAGTAATGCTTCAAGAATTATTATATAGATAAAACAATCAAGGCATATATGGTTTAACCACTTTAGTAAATATTTACTAAATGAAAAGTATAAAAATGATTCAATTTATTATTGTGATTTTATTAAAGGATATTGATATAATTTTGTTATAATAAATGTGCATGTTAATGACTTAAATATCATTAAAACTCCTGAAGAGCTTCCAGAAGTAGTAGATTATTTGAAAAAAATTAAAATGAAAGATGTGGGAAAGAATAAGTTTTGTCTAAGCTTGCAAATTGATCATTTATATTCGTTCATCAATCAATTTCTATATATAAAGTTTTAAAGCAGTTTTACACAAATAAAACACATTCATTGAGTACATCGATGGTTGTGGGATTGCTTGACATAAAGAAATATTTATTTCGACCCTATGAAAACAATGAAGAACTTCTTGTCTTAAAGTATTATACCTCAATACCATTGTAGCATTAACGTATCTTACTAATGGTACACAACTGGATATAGCATTTTCTGTAAGTCTATTAGCAATATTTAGTTCTTCTCCAACTCGAAGAATTAAAATGATATTAAACATATATTTTGATACCTTCGAGGTACTATTGACATGAAGTTATTTTATTTAAATGAATGTAGAATCAACTTACTTGTCATGCAGATGTAGGATATTTATCAGATCCATAGAAAACTATATCTCAAACAAGCTATTTATTTACAAGTGGAAGTACAACTACTTTATGACATTCAATAAAACAAATTATAGCTGCTATTTCTTCAAATCATGTAGAGATAATGAAGATTCATGAAACAAGTCGATAATATATTTGGTTAAGATCAATGACCCAACACATTCAAGAAACATACAATCTTCCATTGGAAAAAAGGGTTTCAACAATGTTGTATGAAAATAATATTGCATGCATAGCTCTATTGAAGGAAAAAGACATCAAAGGATAAACAAAATATATTTCACCATACTTTTCCTTCATTCATGTTCTTCAACAAAATGGTGAAATCAATGTTCGTTGAATTCATTCAAGTGATAATTTAATAGATTTATTTACTGTGGCATTGCTTTAAATTTTGAGAAGTTGGTATATGAGATTGTGATGTGTGTACTCAAAGATATTCAATGATGTTATCATTAGGGGGAGTAAAATATGTATTGTACTCTTTTTCCTTCACCAAATTTTTGTTCAATTGGGTTTTCCTAGTAAGGTTTTTAATGAGGCAGTTACCAATACTTACTATTTAGATATGTATATTATTTTTTCTTCACTAAGATTTCTTCTCATAGGGTTTTCTCTTAGTAAAATTTTAACGAGATACACTATCTATTGATGGACCTCTAAGGAGGAGTATTATAAATAACATTAATTATGGACGTCCATTACCCCCAAAAAGATCATACCAAAAGATGTAACTTCTAAATAAAGATATTAACAATCTCACTGTACCATATTGGCGATCCATATTCCCATATTAATTAAAGATCTTAGAAATCCATCTTTCCATATCAATATCATCTTATTGTGTGCAAGAATCATATATTGTATTTCTTTGTAGGCTCTTATATTTCTATATTAAATAATATGCTAGTTCTATTATAAATATGTAATGAATAACTCAATAGAAGAGTTGAACTCATCTTATTATAATTTTATTTCTTGTCTTGAATATATTTTTCCACTTTACAACACATACTATATAAAAGTCAATATACATTTAGTTTATATAATACAGTTAAGTTCTGGCAAACCTCTCGGTAACCAAAAATACCCTTCCTACAAAACAACATACCTTTACCTCAAACAACAGACCCTTTTGAGCTATCCCTGTAATATTCGGTGAATCCAAATGGCAACAATGAAATGCAAACACCCAAGAGACATTTCGCCAACCGATGTCCAAGAAAACCCTAGAGACACTGCTCCCCAGCCATCTCTGAGAGAATGTCTTGAAGAATCCACTATTCCATCTACCTGGCATTCGGACATTGCAACAGATGCTTCCAAAAAGAAGACACGAACACTTGAAGGAGAACAACCGAAGTAAATGGGGAAAGCAGAAGACACGACGACATCTGCTGGAGCTACTGCCGCTCCTATATCCAATCTTGATGGGCTTGTGCTAGAACCATATCCTTGTTTGTTGGATTAGAGCCAGAGTTTCTTGCAATTGAATCATTGATGGATATCCCAAGCCTCCACAACCATAGGTGAGACAAGAATAAAAAGAACAACAAACACCTGCGCAGTAAATATCGCAACTTCTACATAGTTCCCACATCCAAAAATGAAGGAGAGAGAGACAGAGGAGAAAATACTTTGGAGATGGTTGTGCTAAATCAAGGAGAGACAAACGGAGGGAAAAAGACTTTTGAGATGACTGTTGAAGACAAGCCTATGGCAAAGATTTCAAAGGCATTTGAAGAACTTGCACCTACTGTAAATTCAGCAACCCTCAAAACTTCTTTTACCGGAACAAAATGCCACAAAAATTCAAATTCCAACTTTGACAGTGTAGATTAAGAGCCTTTCAAGTGAAAATGATCTAATAAAATTTATTTTATTTTTCTTATCGGGAGAACACTAATGAAGAATTGTATTCGTTTTAAATTTGTGGCAATTTTCCCTTGCTAGGCTTACTTGAAGCTAAAGATTGGGTGTGTGAATCAAGGAACTCTAAAGCTAAATATTCATTGTTCATTATCAACTGTTGGAGGTAAAGCAATTTCCACTATAGGATCAAGCGCTTGCCATTGCTCCAAATGTCCGGACCTGTGGATACGGTGTCACTAATTTTCATTATACCGTAGCCAGCAAGTACCCCGGTTCGAGCATGGATTTGAGTGGATCTTAGGCAACCTCAACACAGCTTGGCGAGGTCCTAAAACCCTCCAAAAATCCCCCCAAATAGCACTACTAGGGTTTCGAACACGTGAACGTGACCTCTTAATTTTGATAGCAATTGTTGGATCAAGTGCTTGCCGTTGCTCCAAAAGTTCAGACTTGCGGACATGGTGCTACTAATTTTCCTTATACCGTAGCCAACAAGTACCCCAATTCGAGCTTGGATCTGGGTGGATCTTGGGCAACCTCAGCACAGCCTAGTGAGGTCCCAACATCCACCATTATTCTTAACTTCTGCAAGTGTCATTTAGAATCTTCAATTTTTCATTCTACCTCTTCTTCTATGTAGAAATCTTGAATTGTTCAATTCAACACATTGTAGTAGATAAGTTGTACATTGGATTTTGACATTGATACGGAGAAATTATGATTAAACCGGGTTCATACCTGGTCCGACCCTCGACCCCGGTCGAGACAGAGGGAACCGACTTGCTCCCGAGCGAACCGGATCCAGAAGATGGCTTGCTGAAGAAGAAAGCTTATTCGGCTACAAGCGTGCCCTAATCCTACTTATGGATTAGGGTAATTACCCTAATGATGGCAGGCTCGAATTGACGGCTGCGGATAATCATTATCGAAGGGATAATCATCACATAACCTAAAGGTTATCTCAGGAGTCCTCTACTAGTCCAAACTAGTAGAAGTCTATTGCTCAACGGATCTAACTATTAAGATCTAACGACTACCCGAAGAAGGCTCAAGTGCATCCAACGAAGGAGATTTAAAGGTACACTCTATATAAACCTCACTACCATACGAGGTGAGGGGACGGAAAAGACACAATCTGAGACTCAGGTTCAGATACATACTGATAGACTTAAACTATCAACACTCTGCTATCTAGATCACCTTTCCCAGTTCTTTGTTCCTTAGCTCTGTGCTTCTAGCAGAGCCGTTTGTGATTAAGTTCATCAACTGACTTAGCCTTCGGAGGTGGACTCCCGAACCCAGCGGTCGGGCCACATCTAACGCTTTCGTTTTGCAGGTCATCACGAGGAGATCTAAGGGCTAAGCAGATTTTGGACGCATCAGACATGATTCTAGAGAGTTAATGAAGATGGCGGTTCAGAAATAGTGTTTTCAACGACAAATTCAATGAGAATACTGTTAGGAATGATGGGATGATTGCATTATCGATGGGTTCCTATCTAAATGCATCATTTTGGCCCACAAGGAGCAGTTTGTAGTCTGCTACAGATAGTTGGGTGCAAAGTACATCATGTTTTCAAGGTACCGAATCACTCTTTTCCATTCCATCTCACTCAATCATCTAGGATATCTAAAAATGTTTTATTTCTTTAAGTTCTGTACTATAAGTGCATGGAGGCCTTAAAACACTGACAACCCACTTCATGTTAAACATAGACCCCCAAAATTGGATTTTCAATGAATACATTAGTCCAATATGTCACTGAAAACCATTAAATCATTGTTTTTTTTTTCCCCATCATATTTTGATAGGGATATTTTTGGAATTGAAAGAAAATAAACTGGGATTTAACGGTTTTTAGTGACAAATTGAACTAATGTGTTCAACAAAAATCCAATTTTGGGGTGTCTGTATTTTTCAAACATAAAGTGGGGGTGTCAATGGTGTCAGTGCTTTAAGACCTCTATTTTGAGATTCCAGTGCAATTTGCTCTTTTTTTAATTTTTTTGTTTCTTAAAATTTTTTATATTTGAGATTGTTGTCAGATTGTTTGTGAAATCCAACCCTAACCCTAACCTAGAAACCCTGTTGTTTGTAGGTCCAAAGACCCGAAGTGAAGGTAGAAGGCAACTATGGGCCATCTCAATGGAAGACATGATGTTTGACCCATAACCCATGGAAATTGATGATGGTGTTCCATACTTGGAACTTTGTTTGAGTTGGAGAAGAAACTGCACATTGATGAAGGAGAGCCTGGTTGTTGGACCTAAAGCCTATTTAGACATGGTTTGAAGGCATCCCTCCATGCTAGGTAAGTTTTTTGATGAGTTGTTGAGAAGTCCATCAAAAGATATTGAGGTTTGGACCTTGATTTCCCTAAATTGGACTTGTTGACAGCATTGGTTGATTGATTGGTCGACCAGCCAATCGACCAACAGTGATAGTAAGGTAAAAAATGTAAAAACTTTGATTTTTTTTAAGGGTTTTTGTTCTATTTAAAGGGGAACTCCGTGTTTTTCACTCATTATCAATTCTAAACCTCTGGAGAACGTGGGAAGAACCCAGAACCTCTTCTTCGAAGCCAAGGAAGATCCCCAAGCATCCGTTCGAGTTTGTTCATCGAATCTTCTTCTAAAAAGGTTAGTAATCGATTTGTTTCTTCTTTGATCTATTCTCTCTTCTATTCTTCTGATCTGTTGACTATGAGAAAGGTATTACACTACTCTAATGGCCTCTTCTCTGATTCTAGTAGCCCTAGAGTGAATCCCCCAATTCACTCTATGTTTTTGAAGCCATATGGTGATGTTCTTGAAATTGATCTTACCTGAGATCTTGATTACTCCCTCATTATTTTTTTACCTATTTTGGTGATTGTGGGAAAGGTCTCACACCAGTGTTACAACCTTTCCTTGTATCCCCATGATTATTGGGTGGTTCTCTTTTCCCTTTCCACCTTGGGAATCTGTTAGTGGTTGATTTTGGGAGGAAACTCTTGGGTAACCCTCATGAGAGGGTATCCAAATTGGGAACCATGATTTATCTTCTATTTGTTGGATCCCTAACACCTTTTCTTGATTGTGAAATTCTATTCTTCTTTACCTAGAGTGAATCATTATTCTCTCTAGTCTTTCCATGAGATCCATGGACTGTCTATGATGAAACCCTAATTTTATGGTTCAACTAGAACTCTATCTTTTTGACTATGGTTGATGCTTAGATCTTCTTAGATAGTCTTAGTATGTTTCTAGGGAACTCCCCTTCGAATTTCTGAGCAATCGGACTTCAAACGAAGAAGTTGTGATCAATTTAGGGTCTTATACCCCGTACTGTTCCTTTGGGTCGCTGGTTGGTTGGTCGACTCAATCGACCAACCAAGCTACCAATGCTGACAGCAACTTGTTCTTCATCCGAGTTGATCCGTTTGACTTCTAATCTTTTAGGGCTTATTCCTTATGATTGTTATATGTTTGTTTAGGGTTTATTTGCTAGTCTTGGACCTCTCCTCTTATTTCTCTGGAATTCTTCGAAGATTGTTTAAGGTATGGACGGTTGATCCCTAATAGCCTAATATACATGTTTACTTGTAATTGATTGGATTACATTATCATACTATTGTCATATTAGTTTTCTTACAATTATATTACTGTTGTAGTTTCTTCAACTACAGTAGTACTTGTTTATGTGATTCAATTATTATTTCAATTATGTACAAATGATTACTTATGTTTTGTATTATCAGTTGTGCTTATGAATGACTGATTTGGGAATATGATTGGGGAATGCCCTTTCGGCGTTTCTGTCATTGGACACCAGTGGAGGTGGTATGGGACGCATTCCTATGGTGCCCCTTGGCGCTTTCCTTGATTACTGGTTGCCATACTCATGGCATGTCTAGAAGTGTTTGGCTAGGATGTCCCTGTTATATCAGACCCGATGGGAAGGGAATTGAGACCGAGCAACCGTGGTAGCAATGAGGATTTGTGGGCACTCAAGACTGGTAACCAACCCATGAGAGGACATGGATCACATTGTGAGGGGCCATTCATTGGTAGGGTTGCAGTGGTAGACGTGGGCTCATGGGCACTCAAGACTAGTATCCAACCTGTGAGAGGACATGAGAGCTACATGTTTACTATTTGTGGATGACCAATAGGGTTGATGAGTCCGTAGTCCAAGTTGGTTGAAGCCATAGGATATGCTGACTCTAGGGTGAAGGATACCGTAAAGGATCACTAGAGGGGAGAAATGGAAGTATCTAGATCCAAGTTAATATAACTAAGTAGAAGACTTACATTTGGCTAGGCTTAACCTTGACATGCGTCAGTACTCAGACCAAATGGAGGCATGAGAGAGTGTTGACATAAACCCCAGCCAAGGTTGTCTGAGAAGCTTTCAGGACCCATTGCCAACTGGAGAACCCAAGATACCAAGGTGGTTAAGGGAGAGTGATTCAGACCCTAACCAGAGGAGTATGGTGCTATGACTTAAAGCATGTCTGCCAATAGAGACCGACATATATAGAGTTAGAAGCATATCTGCATTGTCTATTTTATATCATATTGCATTTGATATGATTTGCTATCATGTGTTATTATGTTATTGTGGAATGAACTGTCTTGCTAAGTTCTTTTGAACTCACTCCTTTTTGCAACATCTTTGTTAGAGTTATCTGCAGGAACTGATGATTATGATGGTTAATACTATGAAGACCAAACTGATGAATCATACGGTACTCAAGGTACTGGCTACGGTGATTACGACGGTGAAGACTACCAGTACGAGACTGAAACTTATCAAGATTAGTCCAACTCTAGCACTTGTGTGCCAGCGATGGGACATTCATCTCTTTCTCTTTTGGATATTTTACTTCATAGATTCAAAGAGACTTTAGTTTAGTTTTGATTACTTTTTTTTTTTTTTCCTTTTATTTTGGGAACCGATTGTAATCTTTCTTTTACTTTTGATCTACTTTCTGCTGCTAATGTTGAGTAATTTTCCGATACATTCTACATTTGATTTATTCTATTGATATCATTTTTCCACACTCTGATTGTATTCTTGAACATTATCTTGATCTCTTGATTAATATAGTTAACTTTGATTTAATCTAGTTCTTACTTATATTATTGTAAATGTGGGAGGTTGATTCCTCAATACTGAATATTTGGGACTGTGGATTACACACTCGGGTATGCCAGATAGGGTACCGGCTGGGTGGATGTGACATTGTTAGTGAAAGAAAGTTGTGGGAGCAAATTGATCAAGGAAAACTTTGTTAGCACATTGTTTTGAATAGTAGTGGCTACGAGATCATCTGTCATCTTTCTCACCCTACAACTAGGGCTGCAACTGGGCCGGGCTTTTGTGCCCTACAGGGCCAAGCCGAGCCCATTCCCACCCTAATTGGCCCTAATTGGGCCGGGTTGGGATGGGTTGGCCCTGTCCCTGGCCCTTACCTTGATTGGCTTTGTCCCTGGCCTTGACTGACCTTATCTTGGACCTAGCCCTGATTGGCCTTGTCCCTAGCCTTAATTGGTCCTATCCTTGGACCTAAAATATCAAATGTAAATTCAATAAAAAAAAAATAATAATAATACATAAAAGTATCACACAAGTAAACTAAAAATAAAATTCATAAAAATATAAGATGATTTAAGCTCCTACAAAATGATAAAATAGTCAACAAATTGATAGTGTTGCTCTAAACATAAATAAATTCATACTCCATAATTCTATATTGAGCTCTGAAAGAAAATGATATTTTAGTATGTGATATTTTTAGTATATGATAAATAAACTCATCTTCCATAATTTAGTATTGATATTTTTTTCGTAGTTAAAGAAAATGATATTTTAGCTTTTTTTGAAATATCACATTGGAGGCAAAAGAAAAATGTCAATATTCATGATGAGAAGTTGGGGGGGTAGATTTGTTAGATATTAATTTTCTATATATTAGTTTTTATTATTTAGAATATATTATCTCACCTAAGTCAAAAAAAAAAAAAAAAAAAATCAATTGTTTTTGGAACTAAAAATGACTTAGTTCAAAAAATAAAAATTAGCTTAAAAATAATGTAAAAAGTGAACTCATAGTGTAATATGATCAAAATGACTGAAGGTCAAAGTCGAGACTTATAGTTATATCAGTGTTAATATGAAGATTAGGGTAAAAATCTAGTACATGATCAGGGTCAAATTAGCATTAAGACTAGAGCCAAAATTAGGGTCAGGATTAGGCCAAAATCAGATGGATGCTTACTAAATTGGTAATGAGGATCTATTTTTATTAATTTTATACAAAACATGATCATATTTTTAAAATTTGACATGTGTCAAGTATTCACCCTTGTAGATTATAATTAATTCCTCTCCATATGGGTGGAGGGTCCAAACTCAAATTAGGGTCAGGATTAGGGCCAAAATCATGGGCCTAGATTAGGGCCAAGATTAGGGCCAAAATCAGGGCCAGAATCAGGGCTAAGATCGGGGCCAAAATCCAGGACCAGCCAGGATGGGATGGCGGGCCAGAGAGTAATCCCATGCCCTAATTCAAGGCTAGAATATTTGGCCTTAACCCGCCCTTAGGGCACAAATCTTTAGCCCAAGCCCTATTCGGGCTCAAGGTGGGCTTAGGGCGGGTTTGGGCTGCCAGAGCCAAACTTGCAGCCCTACCTACAACCAAGGAATGAACTTTCGTTCGTTTCGCCCTGTGAACCAGGCGAAATGGTGAAATATGGTCGAGATCTCGGCGATATTTCACCACCCAGTTCGGCTGATTTCGCCCCCTAATTTTGGTGGGTTTTTTGGGTCAAAATGAGCTGAAATTTGGTGAGTAGCCTAATTTGATGCCAATAAACACAATGGAATGGTTGGTTTTGCCTAAAAACTCACCCAAATTGGTGTTTTTGTTCGGCATATACTTGACTGTATATACTGGTAATACTATAATTTTACAACATTATTTTAAACAATTAAACTAACATAAATATGCACAATGATAATAAAGTGATCAACATCATTAAAAAAAAACTATTATACTAGTAACAAATACAAGTATACAAATACAATTACTCAATACCAAGTACTATGCCTTGGTGGATCCACGTCCTCAGGCTCCAACTCTGTTTCCGTTGATAGTTGGGTACAAGGCCCAAAGGCTACAACATTAAACTTACGCTCCATTATTTTCTTGAAGTCACTCCAAGACATGTCATGCTGATGGTTGTTGACATACAAAGAAACTAGGCCTTTGTAATTTTCATCATCCATGACTGTAAAATTACTCCCCTCAAGGGGGTAACGTGATCGGAGCTCTTCAATTGACATCGTACCATCGAAAGGATATCGGTATGTTGCCTCCAACATAGCAGTTCTCTGTGAGCCAAATGGAGGCATAAGCAGGACACCCTGATGCTGATAACCCTAAACATCACTACCCCAACCACCATACGTGTTGCCTTCCTGCGAACTCAAGCTCATGGAAGATCCATCATTATATCCATGGTAGTGCGAACTCCTAGAAGACATATCATCGTGTCTATAAGCAGAAGGGACACCATAGCCATAAGCAGGTGTGAAGCCTACAAACTCCTCCAAGGTCATGGACCCCATCACTCTTGACAACCTGTCAATCGGATCGAAATGGCCGTACGAGCCATACAATCGAGTATCGTCACTATAACCAAAGCCATACGACCCATACCCATGCTAGCCATGCATGTGCTGCTGCTCCCCCCCATGAAACTCCCCCCTCCCTGGCCAATTGTAGCTCGTAGGATGACCACGATAAAGCTCACCACCATGATCGTCATCCTGGGTGGCATGTGTGTCTTGAGTCTCTCCAATGTATCTTTGGGAGGGATCATGTGCCTCTGATAATGGAACATGATATCACTCCTGTACTCCTCCTCCACCACCACCACCACCAAGACCGTCGTCACCACCGTCGTCGTCATCATCATCCCTCCGAGTATGACTGGGACTAGGAGCAAGGGTGTCATCTGGATCATCCTCCTGCATGCCAGGCTGCACCATCCAATTCTCATCCACTGTGGCGGCAGCCGCCTGATGTACCTGCCCCTCTCGAGATGCCATGTAATCATCTACATTAACTCTTGCAGCTTGAGCAATGATTGGGTCTGGACTACCTCCAGGCTGGTCTAACACTGGCTCGCCCTTGTCCAACAACCAATCCGTGAGTGGATGTTGGTCATCTACAGTGAGCTCGAAGATATCATCGAGCTAGATGTCCCTGTCTGTCCCAGTGTTAGCGTTTATACGGGTATTCTCTAACTTCAGCCTCATGTTGTAGTGACAAAACACGAGATCATTCGGCGTTGACTTCCCAACCTATTCCTCCTCTGGGAGTGAATCATCCCAAATGTACTCCAATTCCTCTCACACCCAAAGGCAAAGCAAGTCTGGGAGAGGATCATCACTGCCATTTTTCGGAGGTTCTATGCATCGCCCCCATATAGAACCCACCACTCAGCTGCATTATCCCTAGTGCATCCCTAAAGTATTTTATCTGCAATAATTTGTATTGATGGTTAGCTAAATTCTTTCACAAATAAAAGGCAAGTTCTAACTTCTAACTTCCATATGGCAATTTGATTGGACCGTTGTGTTTGGCTCTAACTTCCCAATAACCTCCATAACGGCACTGAACAGGTCTGACCGCAATCCCAAATTTTCAGTGTACTGATATTTTGGATTGAGATAATAGGCTGCACAATTCACAAACTCACAGTCAAATAATTAATATTTATTACAAGTTACAAATTATTAATAATAAGTAGTAACCCACACTAACTACTTACCCGCCCTATACATCGGATGAATTAGATGAGTGGTCTATCTAGCATCAACAATGTTCAAGTACACAAAGGAACCTCTGGGGTTAGCTCTTTGGATTGCTGCTTTCATTTTCTCCAGGGTTGCATATATGTGCGGCATAGTGGGCTCCCTGAGGGAGGAATCAACCATACGTAAGACCTTTATTATAGGATCTAAGGTCTCCAGCACAATTCTCACATTCCTCCAAAACTCATCAGACGAGATTGTCGTCTGTGCGGTGCGCCCACTACTAGTACTGAATTATCACAAACACATTAAGTTAGTAATAAATACTACACATTAGATATTCATATTTAATAGTATAAATGTATAAGAAGTTAACAACTTGTTAAATCAAATAGTAGAGACTAGATTAAAAAAAAACTTACTTTGATCCAACCCATGAGAACCACTCTTCTAATGAAAACACGGATCTCAAGCCCACCTTCCGTTCCTGAATATTGTTCAGGGTGACGAAATTTGCGGCCAATCTCATAGGACCGGGTCGCACTAGCTCACCACCGCATGCTTGCCTCATCATATGCAGAGCAACAGTATGATTGTAGATGAAATTTGTTACCTGCCTGGCCCTCTCCACTATGCTCTGGATAATATTGATCTTACCGATGTCCTTTAACATAAGGTCGATACAATGAGCTGCGCATGGTGTCCAATATAGGTTATATTCAGCTGTATTCATCAGTACCTCATCGGCTTTCTTGAAGTTGGCGCCATTGTCGGTGACAATCTGCACCACATTCTCCTTCCCAATTTCATCAATCACATCCTGCAAAAGTCCAACAATATACCTGTGGTCTTTTGTATGCCAAGTAGCATCCACAGATTTTAGAAACACAGTCTTCCGATCACAATACACCATAAAGTTGATGATAGACTTTCTTGTCGGACCAGTCCATCCATCACACATAATGGTGCATCCATATGTCTCCCAAGATATTCTCAAACTACTGATGTACTGCTGCAGCTCCTCCTTCTCCTCAGCCAGGAAAGTGGTCAACACCTCGTTAAGGGTAGGACCACGATATCCAGGACCTGCCTTTGCAATAGAATCAACCATATTACTATAATAAGGACCTTGTGCTGTATCTGCTGGAACCGAACTGTAGTACATCCACTTCGACACTGCCCTCTTCACTTTCTTCGCCATCCCTTTCCATGCACCTGTGATCTTGGGCTGCTTGGCCCCCTTATTTTTGAAAATATCAGGATCTTGCTCTAGGATAGGATCCGATCTCTGTGGATAGTCCCGTGGATGTGATTCCCGTACATCAGCCATAGAAGGAACCCTCTGACTCTGTGATTGGCTGAACATACCACGTATACCACCCCTATCCCTAGATCCAGATGCGCCAGCCCCTACAGGCCTAGAGGTACCAGCTCCTATAAATCTAGCTCGGCCCTCTCCTCCTCCCTGGTACTGCATCGCCCTACTCTCAGCCATCGCCCGTCTAACATCCCTCTCCTCCCGCTCTCTCAAATCAATGGGATCAACCTCCTGATCAGAATCTGAATCAACTCTGTAAGATGATGGTGCCCGCACCGCCTCATCCAATGCATCATTTACCCTTCTCCTCTCTTGTTTCTTCTTCCCCTTGTCTTTCTCCATCTCTTTAACTGCCTTCACGATATCCATATTCACTTCAGTGTAGGTGGCCACATCCTTTGAACTACCAGTGATGTGAGCCTTAAACCTACTTATGCCACGTGAGTTCAACTCCTTACGACACAAGTTGCATCTTGTTTTACTTTTGTTGCCATTGCAACATAAACTGCCATGCAGGATCAGCCCTCCCCCTCCCTGCAGGCCTCGCTCCTTGTGTCTGTCCTTGTCCCTGGCCCTGTGAACTTGCTCCTCTCCCACCGCTAGACATGATAACTATTGGTCTGTTGCAATAAAAATGATTTCATAAACAATTAAACAATAACAATATAATATTTTAAACAATATTTAAAATTTTTTCAACAAAAGAAAAGGCTACCATATCAAAATTGACAATGAAACCAAACGAGAAGCACCTGAAAATAATTATATATGTGTTCTATAATTTTCTCTAATTTTCAAAATCATTTTCCTAATTTTTTTCTTTTTTCATAATTATTTATATTTTAATACATTTCAAAAAATCAAATAATTATTTATTGGGTCGAAAAAATTCCAACTCCGTGAGTCTGTAGATCGATCCATGGAGATCCACATATATTTTTTCAATCACGATACAACACATATATTATGCAAAAAGCAAGCATTTAAAATGTATAAAAAATACAATTTTTTACGCCCGAAAATAAATAAATAAATTACTTAGCGAAAAAAAATTCCAACTCCGTGAGTTTGTAGATCAGCCTACTGTATTCAACATATATTAATTTCATACCCATCCAACAACATTATGGCATGCATTTAAAAAAAAAAACGGTTTAGTGAAGAACAGTTTACCTCTCAGATGAAAAATACTTAGATCTGTGTGAAATCTCGCTTGATCATCACGAATAATGCTATACCCGTCAAGTATGAAGTGAGTACTGCGGTTTTATGTCGAAGATTGGGCGAAAATATGGCAAAAACACCTAGAACTAGGAGAGAGAAGCTCTAGATGATTTGGGTTAAAAGAGAGAAAATCAGATAATTCAAATAATAATTCCCCAAAAAATCCAGCGAACCCCCCCTTTTATCGCCGAATATCGGCGAGAAATCGGTATTTATCACCGAACTGATCTTGCGAGTTCGGCGATATTATGTATATTTTGTTTCGCCCCCTGGTATTGTTTCGCCAGGGGGCGAAAACCCAGCAATTTCAGCGAAATTCGCTGAAAAATAGTTCCTTGCCTACAGCCACTCTCTTCCAACAGGTAGAATGTTGAATTCTATGAGTCCTCATCATAAAGGGAGTAGATCCTCTTTGTCTAGGCAGACTATCCCCCCACCCTTAGGTTTGGGCTGCCCATGTACCACGGCCAAACCATGTGTCATCCCAACCCAAAAGGGGGGGGGGGTAGTTGGGGATGGCTTGCCTAGGTGGAGACTATCTGAATTATGAAGTAACAGACACGGATTACTCAGTCGTTGGTTATCAAATGCATGATTTCAACCAGGGGTGTAAATGGATAACTGAAATCCTCCTCCAAATTCAAATCCATATCCGAATATGGGTATCCGAATCCTCCAATTATTAATAGGATGTGGATATTGTAATGCCCCTTTCCAACTTATTATTATCCGTTCGATAAAATTATCCGGTTAAGTTACTTATTTAGATATCTATTCTTATTTTTACTTGAGATATGTGAATATTTTTCTAGATTTTCTACTAAAATAAATAAAATGTTGCTAAATTATTAGATGTGAAACCTAACTCTCACAAGTAAAATGGTAAAGATGTCAGCAGGTAGTCGAAAACTATATTCAATTTGTATTCATACACATTTAGAAGAATCGATTTAGAAAAACAACTATCTGAATATCATTTGAATCCGACTGAATTCGTCTGAAAATCAATTGGCTCCAAATCCATCTGAATATAATAGTGTATAGATATAGTATTACCTAATCCGAATCCGATCCGTTTACACCCCTAATTTCAACAAGAACAAGAACATGGAATGGGCTAGTCTCACCCAAGGTACCTTGTGTCGGCGATAAATAGCCGACACGGGGGGCAAAATATCGGAGGGGTGGGGGGGGGGGGGGGGGGGACGACTCCCCGACTTTAGCATTTTATCGGCGACATATCGCCGATTCTCGGCGACATATCGCCGACAGTAGACATTTTCGAAGATGCAGCGATCGGTTCGGGCCTTCCGACGCCGTTCTGTTGATTCACTCCAGAACCAGCCACCAGCATGTTGGACTGCTTGATGGAGAGACTGTCATGTTGTCCGAAGAGAACGACAGGGAGAGCCGTGCCGAAGAGTTTATGGAGGAGGGATTGAATGGTGAAGGCGAGAATCGGTTTGGAATTGAGAGGGTTTGTGGTAGTGACGATAGCTCCGAGTGACATTACAGAGAGGCAGATCACTGTGAAGAAGATGGAGTTGGGGAAAGGAGGAGAACAATGTTGCCTTTTCATACACCCATCTCCGACAAGCAGGAAGGCACGGAATCAACGGCACGCCAGACTTCAGGGAAGGTGAGGTGGCGACCGGTGGAGGCATCCATGAAAGCGCTCTTACCATTGTGAGCTTGGGAAGATATGAAGGTGGTGACATTTGGAGATTCATTGCAAGGGAGAGCTAATGGCTTTTTCTTGCTGCTGTAGATCTGTAGATGCAATTGGACTTGCAGTTGCAGAAGCCGCTTCTTGGATCGATGTCGATGGGTTTAGCATCAGAAATTCAGAACTCAGAAGCCATGGTTACCCATTTCGAAAAGTCGCTCGACATTTCGGCGATTGTCGCCGTGTCGGTGGTGTCGCCAGCCACCGACACGGCGACTTCAGTCGACTCATCGGACTTTGGTCTCACCTGGGAGCAATTTCGAAAGAAAACCTGTTTTGAATCTCATTCAACAGCTCTAGAATGAGAATTGTACCAAATAACATTTCTATGATTTAGAATAACTTCTAAATGTAAAACATGTTGTGGAAATGTATGTCAAATAGAGATTTTTATCCACTCAAGTTCTGATATGGTAAATTTCAATTGATTGGCTCAATTGACAAAGACCAACACGAGGTCAAGAATTCAAATCTCCTCAGGCAAGAGAAGAAATCCGTATGTATAAAATACTTATCCCCACCCCATTATATAAAAGCTATCAGTCCCAAAACTAAGTTCCTATACTGTGTTTATAGATGACAGACCTTTGTGATATACTTTGACCGGAAAAAACCTTTTGTGATATACTAATCGTATAAGATGTACTTTTATAGATGATGGACACTTGTTATATTTTGATCCGTTAGAGTTTTCTCAACCTTTAACCATGTTTTGCTCTCTATCATCCCTCTTAAGATACTCTTAGTCTCTCAGCTCCTCCTTTCCAAATTCCAACGCAATGGTGTCGGTTCGATTGCGTTCTCCTTTTCACGCAAACCGGCTTCATCCACAATCTTTATGTCTTGTGACTCCAGCTTGAAATCTTTGCAACTAGGAATCCAAAACAGCAAGAATCATGATCAGAAGAGCAACCGATTATGGTATCTCTTCTCGTTCATCACGATTCCTCACTTCCATGCTCAATCAGCGTGGATGGTTTTTCTCTTGTGAAGAAATGCAACAGCATCCAAGGAGAAAGAGTGGAAAGCGAGAGGGCAGAAAGAAAATGCGAAGAGAGATAAGGGTAGAATAGAGCTGTGTGTATAAAAATAATGTGAATAATAAAGCCGAAGAATCATTGGGAGAAGAAGCCGAGAGTTGTTTGAGTAAGGTTTCAATCTGGTTCAAGCTAGAACAGGCAAAGGAGGAGATCAAGAATGCGGAATACAGCAGAATGAATGGAATCCCTTAGCAATGATTGATGGAATCATCAATTAAAGCTGCTTCCACGGGCAGATCCAGACCAATGGTCAAGCCTAGTGTGGATTGTAGGGCAGAGGGTAGGGCAGCAGGGAGGAGAAGGGAAAAGGTTGGGGACAGCGGTAGAGGTAGAGGGTTGTGAGTCCGAATCACCTTTCCATTTGGGGGAGCACAGATTGTTCTTTGATGATTCTTCTCCACCACACAATGTGTAGCAGCCATGCTAAGATTCTATCTATGAAATGTTTTATCAGTATTGAGACATCCAGCCCACATCTATTGTATGTTCAAAAAGTTTTAAGGCCTGTGAGGAGGTGATCCAAACTCAAGGGTTGTTGAGGCCTTGAGGGTGGGGCTGGTTGATTCTTAACCAGGGAATGGTGGTCACAGATGGGACGGCCGGCTGTCTGAGTGGGTGAGAGAGGAGATAAAGGTGGTGATGGTGGTGAGGCCGTACTGCCGGAGCAGAAGAGGAAAAAGGCGGAGGCGGAGGCGGAGGCATAGGAAGAGACTCGGTTAGGGGAGGCAAAAAACTGGGGAGACGTTTTTTCAGTTACATGATGATCTTGTCAATGTAAATATTTCTACTTTTCCTCAATGTAAACATATATGTAGGGCTCCACACTTGGGTAAGATGCTGCAACCCACCAGATAACTCTTAACTCTTCTGTAATATAAACAGATATAAAGGTTCACCAAACACAAAAGATTAGCTTTTGCAAGACAGCAGCTTAGGGAAACGTTTACATACCTGCCCAAAGATTTTAGTGATAGGAAGGAAAGGGGAGAAAGGCCTCAAACAAAAGCAAATACTGGTGAATAGATTTGAGAAACCAAACATTATGAGGTAGTGACTCCATTTTTTCTTTTTTGGGTTTGGATAAAACATTATGTGTTAGTGACGTGTGTATAAATATAGCTTCAAAAGCTTAGTGATGCTCTTTATTGATAGTGAAGTTCTTCAATGAAGGATGCCAGGTAATGTTAAACGGTTGAACTCTATCCACAAAGATTGTCTACCAAAGGATTTTATGTCGACTATGCCAAACTATAAATGCCTTCAGAATACATTCAAAGACCGACATCATACATGCATGGAGAGGGAGAAGAATTCAGCAAGCATCAATTTGCATACAAAGAGACCGACATCATAAAAATAGGATGTGGGTGCATACACCACGGTAGTATTGCCGCCTTTTTCCCTAACTATACAATAACATAAATACACAGTTGCGCAACACCAAGTTTTCCCTCTGAGTTCAATTCTTAGGGTCTGCACACCACAACGTGGTACATATGATGATCCAACGAAAGCTTGTTAATTTGTACCAACTCTGTAACCCCCCCACCACCCCAAAAAAAAAAAAAAAAAAAAAAAAAAGATATGCCCCGAAAGTCATTGCATATGGGGTATATTCCAAAGAATGGACCAAGAGTAGATCTTTCAAGGCTTCTGAATAACTGCATGAGATTCTAATAATTGAACCATCCAAACAAAACAGTCGATGAAGTACACTGGATTGCAATATACACCAAAGATTTGTTTCTGGCAACTAGTAGTGTTAACAACAATCAGCTTTCATAGCATAGGGGAAAAGCAACCAAGATTACTTAACACAGCCATGAAGTTTATACATAACTCTCAATCAAGTAGGGAGATTATTACCAATCCATGCACAAGAAATCTAAAATCACATCAATAGAGAAGCTCCTCAAAAACAGGATCCACCCATTGTCCCCACGGTCCATGGTACAATTCCAGAAGCTTCTCTGCTGGTGTTATGCCTGTCATCAAAGGAAATTTGTTTATGAAACTCTTCAAACTGATTCTTTCTTCATTAGAAAGTAACAGGTTGGTATACGAATAGAACGCTGAAAATAAATCCAGCTATGAAGTTAAAACATAATAGAGGGATTGTACTGAAAAAACGCCTAAAATTATAGAACTTGATGATGCCGGTGAAACATCAGTGGATTGTTATTTGTAGATTTGGAATCTGAAGTGGGCTTCTGACCCTGCCCTTTGAGAAATACATCCATATCATCAATCAATAAACTAGAGTTAAAAATACCAAGTATTATATTATTAGCCAAAAAAGAAATAATAAACTTAAACATAAGTTCCAAACAAATGTCAACTGCCTAGGGTTGTCACCTGCAACCCTGGATGTATATTCCAAGTCTGACCAGTCAAACCCTCCACATGAGGAAGTAGTAATATTTGACTACTCGGTCTATTTTCTGTGGTCTATTTTCTGTCTATTAAAAATTTTAACATCATGCTAGACCTGCTTTCAATGTGAGTTTTAGATTGACAAACTAATGATTGAGGCCAAGTAGATATTATGATTATATCTGCCAAATCATAAGTCAATGCCAGACTGATGTAGATCAAAACACGAAGAAAAGACAACAACACTTGTGTGATCAGTGTCACAGCCTGATCGAACCAAGTTTTAGAGGACCAGCATTGGACCAGACCTAACCAGCAGATCCCAGCTTCTAGAGGATCCAAAAAGAGCTGGAACTTCTAGCCCTCTGATATCTGCAACACTGACCAGATTAGGCTGAATTTTTGGGAGTTTAATTCGCTGCTGCCATGCACCTTTGTGTGATTCCTGTTTGACGCCTTCTTCACTGGTGGTCCCCAAGATGCTGTCCAACCTTCTATTTTCTAGATTACTTTCTAATTTCATGACCTAACTCCGTTCTCAAGCCTGACCTTCAGAATTCAACCTCCATTACAGCCTCATCACTTGGCTGGATTTAGAGCTTCATTCCACTACCTAAATTTTAGTTTGAGGAGCTGGTTAAACCCTGTGGCTGGGTTTTGTTACTGATTGAATCCTATAGAATATTGTGGGTGTTCGGGATGAGTTAGTTTGCCATTCTACCCTATGGTTCCTTCCAATCAACAGTAAAGCCTTACTATACTGAAGATCTGATATTTTATATCAAGTTTATATACTGATACAAGTCTGAAACATTACCTATATTTGATGTTAATATAAGAAAGATGAAGTCACAAGTAACTTCCTTTGCAGGACACAGGAGTCTATTCTGCCATACAATTGGTTGAACTCTCTAGAGAAATGTTTTGATTGGTACAACCCAATAGAGGGAAGAAAACTCAGGTTTGTTTATTCCTCACTAATTGGTTATGCTAGATAATGGTGAAAACTCTGTGAAGAGAGACTCATAAAGTGGCACAAAGAGAAGAAAGGAAAGAAGAATACAAGGGAAAAAGAGAGGAAAATGTGAAAAGAAAGAAGAATTACAGGGAAGAGGGAGAAGAGATCTTATAAGAAGAGGGGGAAAAGGGAGTGCACACACACAACACAGAGAAGCTTCAATTCATCTTTCTATTCCATAAAATAAAACAATGGCACAGGGGTATTTAAAGATAAAGAGTTAATCAAATAATCCTGAATCCTTAATTAAACCGAGATTCTAAAATAAAAATTACAATGAACTCAATAAACAAACCTTAAATAATTAGATATCCTATTAAAACCCAAAATTTAATTGGACCAGTTCATCTTGATCTCAGTCCCAAACAGATTTAGGCCAGTCCAAGGCCATGCTACAACTTGTAGCTAGCAAATGTGAACTTAGAACTTGGGAAGAGAGGAAGTATGAGTTGGAGAACAATTACCTACCCAAACTTATGCACAAAGGCTACCCCAGGATGCACTTACATTTGACGCAACCATGACGCAACCATGAAGCAACTACTATGCGGCCTCTCTTACCAGAAATGTTTAAAGCAAAATTGGTTGCCACCACCTTCCACCTCCAACAGATTCTATTGTGACAGTCACCAAAGTTTCAAGGATGGAAGTGCAACAAGAGTAGGAACTGCCAATCAATGGACCAGAACATGAAATTGAGGTCAATCTTCAAACTTCCAGAAATTTCAGTCATCAAGGAAGTGACTTATATTGAAGAATTTGAAGCAAGAAAAGTAGAAGTGGTGACATTCTGGAACTTGGGACTACAGCTGACAAGGTGGTTGAAGCAACAAGTAAATTGATTGAGAATCACCAGCAGGACGATCCAGAAGAGCTCCACATTGCATTGAAGCTTGAAAAGGTCAAGACACAGCTGAAAAAGACTCCGTGGACACAATCAATGAGATCCTACCTGAATGTTTTGAAGAGAAAGCTCCTCACCTCGAAGATTCCATTTCAAACATACGTGAACTGCAAAGAATAGTTTTGACCTGAAACTGGACATGCACCACAAGCCAATTCCTAAATTCTATAAAACTCGGGGAAGACGTTTTAGGCGTGGTGAGAATTGATGTAGATCAAAGCATGAAGAAGAAAGATAACATACTGTTTACTTTGCTGTCCACATGAACAGCATCACAGCCCCCGTTGAACTGAGTTTAGTGCAAGCATTCAAAATGATCAAACCAACCAGCAATGTGAAACAAATTCCAGGGTTTAGTTGTTTGAATATAGCCCAGGAATCAAGCTCACTCTAGGATCATCTTCCCTGAGAATCAGCAGTCTTCTAAGCTGGAAGTACCTTCGGTGGTTGTGGTTTGGATGGGTTTAGGGTATACAAGGATTACGCTAGGCCTAGGGTAGTTTTGGCAGAGGCTTAGGGATTGAATTTTTATGTCTTAAGGCCTGCAACCTTGCTGTAAGTCTGTAACTAAAATTTCAGGACTGATTTGTCAAGTTTAGGGTTGGGGTTAAGTATTTTTATGTTTTGAAAGCTTAAGTATGTTTATTTATATTAGAACATGCTCCTGTTGTAAGTCAAGAGTCAAGAAAAAAGGGTAGTTTGGTCTGCAAGAGCAATTTTATTAATTATGTTTTTTTAGTCCCAAATCAGGTATCATTGTACTTATTCTTACGGCCTATTATTATAAATAAAGGTCTGCTATGTCACACTGTCACAAGTCAGGATTCAATTCTTTCAACTTGGTATTAGAGCCAACTCTGATCCATCATTGAGCATCATCCTCTTCTCTCTCAATTGTTGAGCACAAGAAGAAAAATGGGGAGGTTCATGCAGAAAACTCACCTTTGCCTTTTTTTGGGTCTTTTCCTTTGCATCATCCCAATCGTCTTCTACCAGTTTCATTAACCACTGATAGGCATCCCAGATTTTTTTCAAGGATTGTCCAGCAACCTTTGACTCTTTCTTCTTCCTCCACCATCTCTGGAACCTTGCATCGCCTTAACTTCTTTTTAATCTTCCACCTTTGACTCTTTCTTCTTCCACCATCTCTACAACCTTGCGTCACCTGTAACTTTCACCAAGCCCTTTCAACCAGTAACCTACAACCAGAAAACCAACCTTCACTAGAGCTCTTCATTAAACCATACTCTTCATTGCTTGAAAATTCTTCGCTAGATCCTTTGAACCATATTCTCTCTCTCCTATTAGATCTAAACTAACCCACCGACCCTTTCTGTCTCCCTTCTTCAGATTTCCTGGAACTGACCCATCTCCTCTGTTTTTAAAAAAAAATTCAATCGACTTGTTTTAGAACCATCAAACCCAGCCATTGAACCTGGTACCATTGAACCATTGGACAAACCATAACCATTACTTCTTTTTTCTCCATTAAACCAAACCATATATGCATCCTATCCGTATCCGACCAGTAATTAAAAAAAAATAAAAAGAGAACAGTTCCATTTCTAAAAAGTATTTTCTCTTATTTTTGGTGGTGATTTGTTATAGTTCCTGTGATGGCTGATCCAATTACACCCAACTCTTGGTATATCTGATGATTTTCCCGTTTATCGATTCCTAGGGATTGTGAGTTTTCTCCGCTTCAGATGACTACGATCAAACAGAATGGGACCAATTATCTACGGTACTCTCATTTTGTTTCTCTTGCAATTGGTGCTCGTGGTCTTACTGGCAATCTTGATGGAACCTCTACCAAGCCTTCTTCTCTAGGTTGCAATATACAAAGTGGTATACAGATGATTGTTTGGGTATAGGATTTTGATAAGAACCCACGAATCAAATGCAAAACTAATATTATTTAATTGATAGAATAACGAAGAATAATGATAAACTGGTTACAATGGTGCCAGCCACCCCTACAACACATTGTTAGCCTATGACTACCCAAACACTCACATAACTAATACTTAACTACTACTCACATCTTACCCCTATTTATAACCCTTAATCAACCCTAATCTCCCCAATTCTCTCTCATTCAGTAGTAAATATTTTGCAATATTCTGCCTGTCCCCAAATCTGTCTTATTCAGTAGTAAATATTCTGTAATATTCTGCAAATCATTCAGAGTATTCTGCCTGTTCCCAAATCCCTCTTATTCAGTAGTAAATATTATGCAATATTCTGCAAATCATTCTCTATTCAACAACCTCCTTTTAAGGACCAGATCTGATTACTTTCTCTATTCAACAACCTCCTTCTCAGGACCATATCTGATTGCCTTCCCTAGCTGTTATTCGCCAAATCCAACTTTCTTCTTGTGCTTACGAGATACACACGAGATATGAGGGGCCTATCAATACTCCCCTCCAACAGTCCCACCTTGTCCTCAAGGTGAAAATCAGGAAAGAATTTATTTGGCAATCGCACCCACGTCGCACCAGAATTTTGCCAAAATTCAAGCTGTTTCATCTCTGACGGTGCTGACGAGTCCCCTTCCATTGCTACCACTATTAGCCATGGTGGTTTCACCGGATATCTTGCTTCCCAATCCACCTTACTTTCTATCCGGAAAAGCCTTTGTGCCCCCCTCCTATGTTTCTTCTCTTCTCTCTCTTTAGTGGAAAACTCAAATAAAACTTCCATGCAATTGTTTCGATTATCATCGCAAGCTTGAACAGGTCTGAAATTAATCACGGCTTCATCCGCACTATTTGCCTTCGTCGATTGCTTCCTCTTCCCTGTGATTGCATAGCACGGTTGTCTTCACTAACGCTGATCGCTATTTCAGGATTGTGCGAACTCAAAATTCGTTTTGATTCTCTGCTATAACCAAAATCTATTTTAATGGCGTCTTGGAAACTCACCCAACTAAATTCCAACCAAGATCTATCATACACCCAATTCAGCACATCTCCTTCCAAATGTTGGAGAACCACACTCAACCTTCTCTCCTCAATTTGGTGTTCCCAACAAAATAACAACACTTTAAGAAGCCATTCTTGCACATTGCATTCGCCAGAAAACATGGACAATCCAGCGTCCATCTATTCTCGCAGATCGTCACTGCTTTGATACCAATTTGATAAGAACCCACGAATCAAATGCAAAGCTAATATTATTTAATTGATAGAATAACGAAGAATAATGATAAACTGGTTACAATGGTGCTAGCCACCCCTACAACATATTGCTGCCCGTTAGCCTATGGCTACCCAAACACTCACATAACTAATCCTTAACTACTACTCACATCTTACCCCTATTTATAACCCCTAATCAACCATAATCCCCCAAATCTCCCTCATTCAGTATTAAATATTCTGCAATATTCTGTCTGTCCCCAAATCTATCTTATTCAGTAGTAAATATTCTGCAAATCATTCACAATATTTTTCCTGTCCCCAAATCCCTCTTATTTAGTAGTAAATATTATGCAATATTCTGCAAATCATTCTCTATTCAGCAGCCTCCTTTTCAAGACCAGATCTGATTGCTTTCTCTATTCAGCAACCTCCTTCTCAGGACCATATCTGATTGCCTTCCCTAGCTGCTATTCGCCAAATCCAGCTTTCTTCTTGTGCTTGCGAGATACACACGAGATATGAGGGGCCTATCAGATTTCTTCTTAATTCTATTGAGCCAAGCATAGTAGAGTGGTATCTTCTCCTTTCTGATGCTGCTATTATTTGGAAGGTTGCTCAAGATACATACAATAGAGCAAATAATGATGCACAATGCTTTGAAATTGGACAAAGATTCATCAGTTGTAATAGAAAGACCTTACTCTCTTTCAGTATTATAATACACTTCGAGGATCAGACCTTGGATTTCTATTGAAAATTTACATCAAAGAATGTTGAAGATGCTTTACTTATCAGAAGTGGGAGGACAAGCTTTAAGTTTATTATTTTCTTGCAGGATTAAACATAGAGTATGATCAAATTTAAGTACAAATACATTCCCATGAGCCCTTTCCTCTCTAGAAGAAGCCTATGCCATGGTTGATAGAGAGGACAATTGGTGGATAGCTATGGTGCATACACAGACTTCCGATAGGTCCGCACTACCTGCTGGTTCTGATAATCCCCTAAGCCTAGTTCTGGTGATTCTTAGCCTCCTGTGAAGTGTGAATATTGTGGGAAGAAACAACATACAAAGGATAAGTGTTGAACGTTACATGGACGTTCAGCAAGTTCCCATGGTGGAGGTAAGAGTGGAAGTAGGGGCTGCAGTCCTGCATATGCAAATTGGGCTATTCCAGATATCCAGAGTACTCTAGCACATATTTCCTTAGACAAGATCCATAATATCTTTCGTCAGCTGATGACCAGGCTTGATGGATCCCCACATGGTCAACTCCCAGCGCAAGTGCAACATCTGCCATTACCTCTACCTTTAGTTCCCAACCTCTATATGTATTTCCAATACAGTGTCAACTTTATTTGTCCCCTTGGATTATTGACTGAGGCAACCAACCACATGATAGGCTCATTTTCTTTATTTCACACTTATTCTTCTATTCCTTTTGCTCAAGATGTTCGAACAGTTGATGGATCCCTGTCACCTATTTTTGAAAGGGCTCCATTATCTGTTCACCAAACCTCATTGTTTCTTCTATTTTGCATGTTCCTAAATTTTCGGTTAATTTATTGCGTATTAGTAGCTTAACCTGTGGTATGAATTGCAAAATAACTTTTTTTTCCATCTCATTGTGTTTTTCAGGATTTGGAAACTGGGCGTACAATTGGTAGTGGTAAACAAATGGGGTGGCTCTACTTATTGGACGGTTCTCCATTAGCTCTTTTGACAATTTTTGTATCATCTACTCTTGCGTTAAAGTCCTTGTTACAGTGGCATAATCATCTTGGCCACATTCCCTTATAAGTTTTGTCTAGACTATTTCCTAATTTAGTTAAAAGGTGCAACTTGAATGATTTTTGTTGTGATGCTTGTATTTTGACCAAGCAAACTAGACATATTTATCTCAGTTCTGATAATAAATGTAAAGTTCCTTTTTATGTTATTCATTTTGATGTGTAGGGTCCTTCTCGGACTGTGTCTATCTCTAGCCATCATTGGTTTGTTACACTCATTGATCGTTGAACTAGAACTACATAGGCTTATCTCTTACACCCAAAAAGTTATGTGTTTTCTTATTTCTAGAATTTCTATAACATGGTTAAGACCCAGTTTGGAGTCGTAATAAAAATCTTTAGGATTGAGAATCAGATTGAATATTTAGGTGGTGGTTTTCCCTCTTACTATGTTGATCTTGAGATTATCTATCAAACCTTGTGTAGATACAGCTCCTCAAAATGGGGTACTAGAGGGTAAAAAGAGGAATCTTTTGGAGGTGGCATGATCTCTTATGTTTACTATGAATGTGTCCCTTGGGGTGATGTGGTTCAAACCGCTACCTATCTAATTAATAGGATGCCTTCCCGTGTCTTAAACCAACACTGTCCTCTTGAGGTTCTCTTAAAGACAACCATTTTCATTGTTCCTCCTAAGGTCTTTGGATGTGTTGCATTTATTCATAACCATTATAGTCATGGCAAACAAGATCCTCAAGGGTTACGGTGTATATTCTTAGGTTATCCCCCTATGCAAAAGGGGTATAAACGTTACCATCCTAGCTCTCATAGATTTTTTTGTGTCTATGGATGTTTTTTAAGAACAGTACCCTTTTTCTTCCCTTACTCTTCATAGGGAGAGTATTAATGAAGAAGCTTTGGTATTCCTTGAAATTCCTCCTAAAGTTCCCACTATTGAGTCTCCTTTAGCAGATTTCCCATTAGAAGATGGAATGACTAGACATGAATAGCTAGTGGATGATGTGCAGGGGGAATCTAGATCTCCTCTGAAGAACTACCAAAGGTAGCTAAAAATTCCCCCCTCTGCCACAGCAATTGAAAGCATTGGGATCCTAGTCCTCATACAATCGCTCCTAGTGGTGAGTCTATCTCTGATATTGATTTGCCTATTGCATTAAGAAAACAGCCACGTACTTGCACCAAGCACTCTATTTCTAATCATGTGCCATATTAGTCCCTATTCCCCGAGAATTTCAAAGGTTTGTTTCCTCTTTATCTTTCACCTCTATTCCTAACTCATGGCAGGAGGTAGTGTCTCACTCAGCCCGGAAGAAAGCTATGGATAAGGAAATGCAAACACTTGGAAGGGGGGGGGGGGGGGAAAGACATGAGATTTGGTATCTTTTCCTGTAGGAAAGAAGACTGTTGGGTGTAAATGGGTGTTTGTAATAAAACGAAAGCAGAAGGAACCATTGAGAAGTATAAGGCAAGATTGGTAGCCAAGGGCTTTACTCAAACTTATGGCATTGACTACCAAGTGACGTTTGCCCTTGTTGCTTAGATGAATCCTGTTTGGGCTATTCTCTCATGTGCTTTGTAAATCAAGGATGGAGTCTTCAATAATTAAATGTGAAGAATGCGTTCCTACATGGAGAGCTTCAGGAAGAAGTTTATATGGATGTGCCCCCTGGCTATTCTAGTCCAAAGACCCATGGGAAAGTGTGCACATTATGAAGAGCCTCATATGGTCTAATGCAATCCCCTAGGGCTTGGTTTGGAAGAATTCACAAGGCAATGGTCTCTTATGGCTACAAGAAAAGTAATGTAGGCCAATACGCTATTTATCAAGCATAATGGATCTTATACTACAATACTCCTTGTATATGTGGATGATATTGTCGAGACAAAGAAGCAATGAGGAGAAAATTACAATCTTGAAGACCTTCTTGGGGACAAAGTTTGAGATAAAAGACACGGGCAAGCTCAAGTACTTTCTTAGGTTGGAGTTGGCCTACTTTGCTAATGGTGTCTCTCTCTCCCTAAGAGAAAGTACACCTTGGACCTATTAGAAGAAATTGGAATGCTAGCGTGTAGACTTTTAGACCCCCCCAGTGGAACCTAATCAACACTTAAAAGCTAAGGAAGGAGAACCAATTGACAAAACCAGGATACCAAAAACTAGTTGGGAAGTTGATTTATTTGTCACACACTAGGCCATATATCACTTTTGGAGTCAGCCTTGTTAGTCAGTATATGCATGATCCTTACTCTTCACATCTTGATGCAGTATATTGCATCTTGAGGTATTTGAAGGCATCTCTAGGAAAAAGTATGCTAATTTCTTCTCGAGGACATCTAAGAGTTGAAGCATACACAGATGCAAATTGGGCAGGATGTCCGGAAGATGGTACATTTGCCTGCGGCTATTGCTCATGTAGGGGGGTAACTTGGCGTCATGGAGGAGCAAAAAAACAGGCTGTAGTGGCTTAGTTAAGTGCTGAAGCAGAGTTTAAAGCTTTAGCTTAAGGCATTTGTGAAGTGTTATGGTTGAAGGGCCCTCTTCGACAACTTGCGGCAAATCTAGAAGATCCTATAAGGCTATATTCTGACAGAAAATCAGCCATCAGCATAGCCCATAATCCAGTTTAGCATGACAGGACCAAATATGTGGACATTGATGGGCATTTTATTAAAGAAAAGATTGAGTATGGGCTGGTCCAGATTTCTTTTGTCACATCTAACAATCAATGTGCTAATGTGTTCACAAAAAGTTTGAGTGTCAAGTTATTTAGTAGTATTGTCAACAAGTTGGCTATGATAGATATCTATGCACCAACTTGAGGGGGAGTGTTGTAACTCAAGAGTTAAGTAAGAGGGGTAGTTTGGTTTGTTAGAGTGATTTTATTATTCATGTTTTTTAGTCCCATATCGGGTGTCATTGTATGTATTCTTACGTTCTACTGTTATAAATAAAGGCTTGCTATGTCACACTGGCATAAATCAGGATTCAATTCTTTCAACAGCTCCCCTTAAACTTTCAAAATCATATCCATTTGAGCACCAAAGCATCAACCTGAATCTTTAAAATAAAAATGTAAAAAACATCTATTCTAGATCTCGACAAGATATCGAGAATCTCACCTTGTTGAGGAGGCAAGTTCAGAAAAATTTGAAAACCATGTTTTGAATATACTAAAGGCAGGAAAAAAAAGAAAAAACAAACCTTGAGAAGAATAAACATAGCTTGAAATGTAACCATACTTTGGACCCAATTATACGTGCTCCTTTCTAATCAGAATAATTACAAATACCCCCTTCTGATAGGGTCTGCAATACTAAAAACCCAGTTCATTAACCTTTGCACGTTAGATTTCGAAAAGAATTTCAACAATGGCCATGACCATTTTAGTACTTTTCTTAATTAGTGCTGTATAAAATACCACTTATAACCTTGTCTTCTTCCTTTCTTCCTCATCATCTGTCCCCCTTTGAAGAAAGCAGATCCTAACATCTCAACTCAAAACAACATCGCCTGAGATCCTCTGCTTCCATGAACACTTGTCGTTAAACAACAAGGCTCTGAAGACAAAAAATTCCAAATATGAAAAGCAGAAGTGGGATTCTCTCTCTGAAACTACTGCAGGAGAATGAATCTCTCAAGGATTCTGATAGCCCTAGCAAAGAACCTGAAGTAGGAAGAAGAGATGGTGACACTGCTTGTGATAGTTCTTCTGACAGGGGCAATGCTTTTGCTGATGATTTTCTCCAACGGATCGAGTGGGGATAAAGGTTATTTGATTTTAAATTAAAATTCTCTTAACATGATGAGAACAACAAGCTTCTATGATTGATTTAATAAGGGCATAAGAAGAAGTGGAAGAGGATAGAGAAACTAGATGAGGAAGTGGCTATTGCTACTGCAAACAGGTTGTCAAGGAAGCGGTGCCACAGAAGCACTAGCTTAAGAGAACTTTTGTGAATTTCTCACGACTCTTCCTCTCTGGTTCTAGATTCTAAAGTTTTCTTCTTGACTTTGACAACTTCTGTTCACACAGGACAAAATGGACCTATGCGTTTCAGGAAACGGCAAGGTAAAGGGAGTGGAACAGAAAATGATAGAATCCAAGATCCGAAGTTTCTGCATACAAAGCCAAGAATTTTCCTTAAGTTCACAAAGGGATCAGAGATTCAATCATCTGAGCACACTTCCAAAATAGAATCTGCCAATCTAGAATGGCATCGGTAAAATCTTATTTGGGGAAAGGTAAAGATCCTGCAGCAACAAGCCCAATAAAAAAGTGTAATTCCATCAACAGAGATTTTGCTACATCCCAATGTATCATAGATCTTCCCCTTGCTACTTAATCCTCTGTAGATTTCTCTCAGACTCCCAAAGTAGTGTGAGTAAAGAAGAAGGCAGAAGATGAAGATTCTTCAGAGGTCAAGAAAGTTGCACAGCAGTGATAACAGTAGGTGAAGATGGAGAGGATGAAGTTGGGAAATGAATCCCATTGTTTTTTTAAAGTAATAATATGTCCGACTTGAGTTGTTTATTAAAAGGGAAGTAAACAAGGGAGTAGAAGGAAAAGGGTATTACTACTGCAATTTTAACTCATAAAAGACAAACTTGTCTTTCACTCCTTATATAACAGTCCTATTTCAAGAGGCATGCTTAATTGGGTCCAAACTAGTGGGGAATTGCATAAAAATGGCAAGAATTAATTGATGAGGTCGAAGTGTAATACCTGTCCTCACCACCTCAGCCACTTCATTCAAGAACCCTGT
>NW_028291288.1:0-97066 GCF_041222555.1 Hakea prostrata
ATAAACGAATCGGAATAATAGATATAATCGGAGTATCAAACGGATAAGTAAAGTGAAGCAAAAATCCCACTTTACATCCAGGGAAAAGTAGCTCGAAAGAATAAACTAGACAAAATCTAATCCCAGTAGCAAGTACATTGGGTAACTAAATTATTCTCCACTTTGTAGACGACATCCTTGTAGGTGTAGATCTCATAAATAGCACAAGGCCGCTTCCACTCAATGGTCGGACTAAGCATCGTACGGAGCATAACCACTCGCGGGATCTTCCGAGTAATTGTGGTAACCGCAATCACCTTCCTGGAGATATGCCTCTTCGCCTTGCGCTTCTTCATAGGGACCGTCATAGTACTCAGTGCACCACGGGATAGTCTAACAACATTGTACAATAAAGGGATGAGTTTCCAAGGAAACTCGGTAAGGCGATTAAAATCCATAATAACATAAATGGCGGGGATTCCAGAACAATCATAAATGCAATATGATATGAGACAAACAATGAATGAATGAATCTAACTCTATGTATGCTGGTCTCTATTGGCGGGACATGCTTTAAGTCATAGCACCGTACTTCTTTAGGAAAGTCCACTCACATCCTCAACCATTTAAGATATCTTGGATTCTCTCACGGATCATTTCACCGGTCTTGAGCAGCCGATTGGTAATGGGTCCTTCATCCCTCAGGACAAACCTTGGCAGGGGTTAAGTCAACACACTCTCTCACAACCATTTGGTATAAGTACTGGCGCATGTCAGGGTAAAACCTAGCCAAATGCAAGTCTTCTACTTGGTTACATCAAGTCAGATCCAGATACTTCCATTCCTCGTCCCTGACGATCCTTTCCGGTATCCTTCACACTAGAGTCAGCGTATCCTATGGCACCGACCAACTCGGACTACGGACTCATCAACCCTATTGGTTATCCACATATGGTAAACGGGAAGCTCTCACGTCCTCTCACGGGTTGGTTACCGGTCTTAAGCGCCCGTGAGCCCAAGTCTAACCATATGCACCCCTACCAATAAATGGCCCCCACAATGTGATTCCTGTCCTCTCACGGGTTGGTTACCGGTCTTGAGCGCCCATGAATCCCCATTGCTACCACGGGTCGTTCGGTCTCAATACCCCTCCGATTAGGGTCGACATAACAAGGACATCCTAGCCAAACACTACTAGACAATCCTAGATATGTCATCCAACGGTTTAGGAAGGTGTCCAGAGGGCATCTCCGGGAAACATCCCATAATATTCCCGTAGTAGTCCAAGGACGGAAGTGTCGAAAGGACACCCCTCCTTTCCAAACCATACGTAAGCATACACATGCATCAATTCATATCATCACATATATGGTAACTTCATATATGGAAAGAAATCGATAATTACAATCACTTGTATAACATTGGTAAGTAAATCATACATGAATCAATTCAATATGAATAAGTAATGCTACTGTAATCAAAGTTATGCAACATGTAGTATATCATTGTAAAAATCTAATTTAGGAAACATATTAATGATATTCAAATATAGAAACTAGATTCATGCTATCTATGTAATTAAGGAAATAACCATCCTTACCTTTTATAACTCGCAAAAGAATCCTAAGAAATCAAGTAAGATCTTGGCAAACTTGAGAAGAAGGTCCTAAACAAGTATATACAACATATTAGGAAAGATCCCTAACGGAAAATATATCAAAATATCCAAGCGCGGACCAAATGCTGGAGTTGCTTGTTTTTCTTGGGGGGGGGGGTGTGGGGGGGGGGGGGGGGGGGCGCACGGGAGGGGAAAAGGGGAACGATAACTTATAAAATCAGAGTTTTAAGATATGAAATCCGAATTTGGTGGTTCAAAGGGTACTAATCAAGGGGTAGACTACATCGGTAGTATTCTAACATATAGGGGACCTCAAAACACTAATCAAATCAAGGTATCAAGATCCAAATTAGGAAACAAAAAGTTACCATAAATAAATCAAACATGGATCTTGATGAATTTGAAATAGAAAACAAAGACAAGAACTATAGGAGGATGGATCATTGCTTTCGGTAATGAAAACATGAAAACATGCATAGGTCTTCATGGAATAAGGCTTAGAAGCATAAATCTAAATAAGGAAATAAAACCTACCATATATGTAACTATCATGCATCATGAAGAACACATAGTAAGGTAGAAGAGAACAACTAGAATTCTATGGATTATGGATCATGGAAAGAAAACACAACCATTAACCACTAACATGATCAATGAAAGAAGATCCAAAGAGATCAGAATTCAGATTAGAAGATTAACGAGAGATTAAATCATGGTTTGATCATGAATCCTTCAAAAGCTTGCAATGATCATGGTTAAGATCATTGTTCTAGCCTTAAATCCTTAGGATGATCATGAGAACATGTTCGAGAGATGTTTGCAACAGAGGATGCAGCATCTCTTCTACTGTCTCAACTCAAAAAGGAAAGAAAAACAAAGATGGAGGAGAAGAAGAGAGAGTAGACATACCTTTTGATGCAAAAAGAAGAGTTCCGACGAAGATCCGTCAAGAAAACTCCAAGGATGCAAGAGAGATGACTTGCGAGAGGTCTTTGGTTCGTTCAGGAGGGTTTGGAGGCAGCAAATACGAAGTGGACTCGAGGTTGGACTTAAATAGAGCAAGAATCAACCTAATTGCCAAAGACGACACTCATTGGTCGAGTGGATTGGTCGACTGCCCGATCGACCAATCGGTCGACCAATGCTGGCAACAAGGCCAAAACAGGAATTGAAGGTCCAGATCAAATCCAATCCTAAAGGGGTTTTGCACACAAGTCAAGTGACTTACCTAATAGGTAGAAATGCCTTCAAACCAAGATAGAGAGCACTCCAAGTCCATCAACTAATTAGATCTTCATCGGGATTCAGTTTCCATAAATAGAACCTCATCATCAACCTTCATGGATTCAAAGCCGGACACCAAGTCCTCTCTTGGGATGGCCCAAAGCTGACTTCTTACTTTACTTCGGGTCATCGGACCTACAAATAACAAGGTTTCCGGGTCAAGGTTAGGGCTGGGTTTCACATTCTCCCCCCTTAAAGAAATTTCGTCCCCGAAATTGAAAGCGTACTGTGCTTCCAAAGAGGTAAGGAAACTTCTCCTTCATGTCTTCTTCCTTCTCCCAAGAAGCTTCTTCAAGGGTATGGTTCTTCCACCGAATCTTCACCAAAGGAATGGCGCGATTCCTTGTTGCTTGTCCTTCCTATCCGGGATTTCGGCCGGTTCTTCATCATAGGTCAAATCAGCACTAAGTCCTTCGAGTGCTTGCTGCAAAATGTGTTCCGGATTCTCTATGTATTTTCGGAGCATCGAAATATGGAACACATTGTGCACACCAGCAAGAGACGGAGGTAATGCTAATCGATACGCAACAGGTCCAACCTTTTCCAAAATCTCGAAAGGTCCAATGTAACGAGGCTAAGCTTTCCCTTAACATTGAATCTCATCACACCCTTCATTGGTGAGACCTTGAGAAAGACTTTCTCTCCAACTTGAAATTCCAAATCGGTCCTTCTCTTATCGGCATAAGATTTCTGTCTCGACATGGCGAGACTTAATCCTTTCTCTTATCATATCTACCATAGCACTTGTAGCTTCAATCATCTCGGGACCTAAGACTTTTCTTTCCACTGTCTCGAGTCCAGTACAAAGGTGTCCTACAAGTACTACCATACAAAGCCTTGAATGGAGCCATGCCTATTGTTGCTTGATAAGCTGTTGTTATAGGCAAACTCAACCAAAGCTAGGTGTTCATCCCAATTTCCACCCATATCCACCACACAAGATCTGAGCATGTCTTCCAATGTCTGAATTGTCCGCTCGGATTGTCCATCGACTGTGGATGATGAGCTGTACTCAAGTTCAATTGGGTTCCCAAGGCCTTACGCAAACTATTCCAAAACCTTGAGGTGAACCTAGGATCACGATCCGAAACAATACTCAATGGCACACCATGCGGACGAACCACATTATCCACATAAAGCCTGGCTAGCTTATCCGGAGTATGAGTGATCTTCATAGGAATGAAATGGGCTGATTTGGTCAACCTATCAACAATCACCCACACGGTGTCATTGCCTTTACTTGTCCGAGGCAAGCTAGTCACAAAGTCCATGGAGATATCTTCCCACTTCCAACTAGGAATAGGAAGGGGTTGAAGTAATCCAGATGGAGGTTGTCGAACGGCTTTCACACGTTGGCAAGTCTCACACTTGGCAACAAAATCATCAACATCCGCCTTTAAACCAATCCACCAAAAATGTTCCTTCAAGTCCTTGTACATCTTGGTGCTTCCGGGTGTCTGATGAAAGCTGACTTGATGTGCTTCCTTCAATATCTCTTTCTTAACTTCATCGTTTTAGGCACACACAGTCTTCCTCTAAACAACAAAGCACCATCCATGGATATACCAAAGTCGGGGTCCGACTCGAGATTCGAAGAAATCTTCTCAACTTTGATCAAAAACTCTTGATCGGAACTCTGTGAGCAACAATCTTATCTCTAAGACCAGATCTTGCCGTCATGGCGAAAGAATAAAATCAGAATTCTCGGGGGACGATTTCCAAATCAAAACTCTCAATAGAAGACCACAATGGTAAACTCAAAGCATTCAAATCCAAAGTCTTCTTCCGGTTCTTCCTACTAAGAGCATCAGCAACAACATTTGCTTTCCCAGGATGATCTTGAATATCACAATCATAATCGGAGACTAGTTCCAACCATCTCCTTTGTCTCATGTTCAACTCCTTTTGGGTAAAGAAATATTTCAAACTCTTATGATCCGTGAAAATGGCAATCTTCTCACCGTAAAGATAATGTCTCCAAATCTTCAAAGCAAAGACAACGGCGGCAAGTTCTAGATCGTGAGTGGGGTAATTCCGCTCATAATCCTTCAATTGCCGAGAAGCATAGGCTACGACCTTGCCATGTTGCATCAGTACACAACCCAAACCAATCTTTGACGCATCGGTATAAACTGTCATACCACCGGAACTATCGGGTATAATCAAAACCGGGGCACTTGTCAATCTATCTTTCAACTCTTGGAAATTCTTCTCACGGGCGTCGGACCAAACAAACTTCTCTTCTTTCCTGGTCAACTTAGTCATAGGAGCAGCCAACCGAGAAAAGTTCTCAATAAACCTTCGGTAGTAACCCGCCAATCCAAGAAAACTTCTTATTTCCGTTTGCGACTTCGGTCTCTCCCAATCAGCCACAGACTTGGACCTTTTCGGGATCGACACGAATACCTTCGGCTGAAACTACATGACCAAGGAAAACCACTCTCTTAAGCCGGAAATCACACTTGCTAAACTTAGCAAACAACTTCTTTTCCGCAACCTTTGCAAAGTGAAACTTAGATGACTCGCATGCTCTTCTTCGCTCTTCGAATAGATCAAGATGTCATCAATGAAAACAATCACAAACTTATCAAGCACATCATGAAATACTCGGTTCATGAGGTCCATGAACACCGCAGGAGCATTGGTCAATCCGAAGGGCATGACTCTAAACTCATAGTGACCATACCGCGTTCGGAAAGCTGTCTTGAAGATATCACTAGACTTCACTTTCAATTGGTGATATCCGGACCTTAAGTCAATCTTCGAGAACACAACTGCACCCTTCAAGCGATCGAAGAGATCATCGATTCGGGCAGCGGATATCTATTCTTGATAGTCAACTTATTCAACTCACGGTAGTCGATGCACAAGCGCATACTACCGTCTTTCTTCTTGACGAACAAGACCGGAGCTCCCCAAGGTGACACACTAGGCTGTACGAAACCTCTATCAATGAGCTCATTCAACTGATTTTGCAACTCTTTCAACTCAGTAGGAGCCATCCTATACGGAGCTTTAGATACCGGAGCGGCACCAGGGACGAGATCAATAGAGAATTCGACATCTCTGTCCGGAGGCACTCGATAGATCATCGGGGAAGACATCAACAAAGTCGCAGACAACTCGACTTCGTCGACTCTTTTCTCCACTATACCCATGCCTTCGAGATGAAGCATCATCCACTAGGGCATAGACTTGCATCGGTGCGAGACAGCACCTTCTTACAAACCCTTCTCTTTTCACCCCGAAATTCAAAGACCGGACTTCCACAAATATGGAACTGAATCTTCTTTGAGGAACAAAGGAACACGGCTTTGTGGGCTGTCAACCAATCAATTCCCAAAATAACATCGAAGTCCTTCATGTCAAGAATCACAAAATTGGCTTCCAAGTTCTTCTCACCAATCAACACGGGACATTTAGATAACCCCTTATCTAGTTTCACAACAGGACCAGTAGGTGTACTAATCAATAAACAACTAGACAACTTCTCGGGGATTAGGTTAGTCTTCTTGATGAATGCGAGATGACATGAACGAATGAGATGCACCCGTATCAAATAAGACAAATGCAGAAATAGAAGCGACTAACAATGTACACCTGTAATCACATCATGGCTTGGATCCTGCTCGAGATGGAAATACTGAAAACTCTACCGAGAGGGAGGAGCGGGAGCACTCTTCACCACAGGGCAGGCTGCTGGGCGGGCCGCTTCGGACAGGCACGAGCGAAATGACCAGCTTGCTTGCGGTAGAAGCAAACGGGATTGCTTTGGATCCAACGGGGGTGGCTGCAACAGAGGGCTTCCGAACAAAAGGCCTTGCACTCGCACTTGCACTTGCACTTGCACTTGCATTTGCTGGTGGTCGGTTTCCGCCATCTTTGTTTAAACCGGCCGGGCTGCTTGAAAACCCGTGTTCGACCTACACTCTTAGCCTGAAAGGTAGGAGTGGGGTAGGGTGTAGGTCTCACATAACGACGGTCATTGCGATCCACCAAACCAGAATTCCTTGATTGCCAAGGCTTTTGCACACGAGCACTTTCCTTCTCTGTTTCTTCCAACTTCTTCGAGTTCTCGCACCACTTGAGCATAGCTCACTATAGGCTGGACTCGTGAGATAAGCTTTAATGGCAGGGCGCAGATCTTTTGAAGAACTTCTTTGCTTTGGCGAGGTCTTCCTTCAAAGAATCCGGAGCAAAGAAATGAAGCTCCTCGAACTTCTGTTGGTACTCCAACACGAGACAAAGTTCCTTGAGTCGGAATCATAAACTCAGCTTCCTTCGCATCCTTCACCGCCTCGGGAAAGTAGTTCATACAAAAAGCCTCTTTGAATAACTCCCAAGTTACAACTCCTGCATGCAAACCTTCCAAAAACAGGACGAGTGGAAATCCACCATGCATCGGCTTCTTGTTGCAACCCGCTCGGCAAACAAAATCTTCGAGCTTCCGAGCATTGCAGATGTCGGAAAGCCTTCTCCAACTCACGAAGCCACTTGTTAGGAAACAAGGGGTCCTTGGTAACTCCAGTAAAAGTGGGTACTTGCATCTTGGGAAAACTCTCCATCAAGCGAGTATGAGGAGTTCCAGCTAAACCTCCCGCATTCGGGACTGCGGCATGAGGATTCACATTAGCACCAGCCCGGGTCTCATTATGCAGAGTCATGAAACCCACCAACATCTTGTTGAACCGAGGCTGCTTGTCTGCATCATATTGCCCATAATATTGGCAATATCTCTGAAACTTCCAACATTCGGGGCACCGGGGATCTCATGAGTACCCCGATCAGCATTTGGTATCTCACCACCTCCATGAGGTACTTCACCACCTCCCTGAGGTACTTCACCACCTCCATGACCACTGGATTCACCACGCCCACTTCTCGGAGTAACCATTACGCAAAACCGAGAACATCAAAATACCGAATTTCGAAGATTCAACATAAACCACAAGTCCAAATGATTTGAAAACTTAAATCATGCTCAAATATATCCATATAGTCATCAAACAATATTCCATAAGGCAAAAATCACATTTTCAAAAAAATTCAACAGCAAATGAGGTCACTGTGACCATTGGTCGAGTGGTTGGTCGAGTGACCCGATCACCAATCGATCGACCAATGAAGACGAGAATGCGAAAATTCGCATTATAAGCCTCATTTCCACATTCCAACCTCATTCTAACTTCTTCCAAAGGTGAGAGAGCTCTAGGGAAAATATCCAAGAGTTCCCACAAGTGTTCTTGAGGTGATTTAGTGCTTCAACAACAACACCACAACACACCATCTTCACAAACAAGGTAAATCTCTCATTCTTCCTTCCATTTTCATCTTCTCATGCTTGCATTTCAATAAAACCATGCTTTACTTGTATCCAATGCTAGAAATCATGCTTAGGAATGCTTAGAAACATATTCCCTAGGTTTTAAACACAATGACATGCATAGACAACAAGTTTTAACACATTTGGTGCTCATCTCGCAAAGTTTTATACCGAAATCGATATCTTTAGAAAAATTTCGTTTTCTCTCAAACCGCTTGAAATTTTCGCACGAGATCAAATGCTACATGCTCAAGATGACATTGTAGATAGGTCCATACAATTTGATTTAACCAATTTCAACTTTTCAAAAATCCAATTTTGACCTAAATTGCAAAATCCCCAAATTTCCTTCTTGCTGAATTTTTCGCTTTAATCCAAGTTTTCGATCGATTTTCATCAAAACAACATCATAGACATGAAATTCCAAGTATTGTGCACATGCTAGTATGTTCAAATCAAATTTCCCCCAAATTTGAAATTTTCCGAAAAATTACGAAAATACCCTTTTGGCTCAAATCTTGAAATAGCACTAATTGGAAATGTCTCTTGTCTCTTCCACGAGATACATCATGCGGGAGGGGAGGACGAGGAGGAGGTAGAGGTCGAGGTCGCATCGTAGGTGCTCTTAGGGGCAGAGGTCAGGTTCCTTTCGAGCCTAGAGAGGAGGTTAGGAGACCGGACATGTTTGACACACCACAGGCCGAGTTCCTGTACGAGGCCTACTTCAGCTACTGTAACATCGAGATGGGGCGTCTACTTCACTTACGCCAGCTCAGAGCCTTTAGGATCCGGCAGAGGTTCGACACTTTACAGTGGACTCATCTCTTCACCGAGGATTTGCCGGTATACTCGGAGCTAGTGAGGTTGTTCTTCGGCAACCTTACCTACACGGAGGAGGCTCGAGGCCGGGGACATCCACTCGGACTTGTCCTCGGGAGCGGGGTCCTCCGGACTCGGATTCGCTTCTCTACCCGGACACTGGCTGAGATCTTGCGGGTCCCTTACTATCCACAGCGGTGTGTGTGGATACCTGGGAGAGCAGGATCCGGACAGCCATCGATGCCGTACGAGCTTCGCGAGATATGCTCTACGCTATGGGATAGCCGCCGATGCTTCACACCGTGGACTAGCGGACGGATGACGGGTTCTGCACGTATTATCGGTCGCATAGTCGGCCGAAACATCATGCCGAAGCCGGACATCACCATCGGGTCACGGTGATGGAGGCCTTGGTCATTTATCGCATCTACATGGGCTTCGAGATCGATCTCTCCTACATCATTCAGCAGGTCATGCTTTGGACTTAGTTCTGTGGCCTAGCATGCGGAACCTTTGCTACGGGAGGCTTCGACTTTGATCTTCGGGCATTTCGGGGTGAGTTTCGAGGATACACCGATGGACACTAGATCACGGGGATACCCCATTGGGACTCGGACCATTCGACGGATGAGACTACATCGGTTAGATAGATCTCCTGGTCCAGAGGGTGAGGATGATGATGAATCGGAGGATGAGGATCGGGGATCAGGAGGATGGAGGAGAGGATATCGGTCCTGATAGTGATGATCAGGCCGGAGATGATATAGATATGCGCGAGGCTGAGCACGTGCATCACGAGTTTCCTTCATCACACTTCGAGGCGCGGCGGCCCTTCACATGCGGTTCCGGAGACTTCGGATCTTGGTGCACAGATGAGATCGATGACTTCCATGCTAGAGAGGATGGAGGTCGGACAGGAGCAGATGTACGAGAGGATGGAGTCACGACGGGATAGGATAGAGCATCGGGTGACTCGGCTAGCGAGAGGAGTTCGGAGCATACGAGAGATCGAGTAGATCACCTAGATAGACTATACTTTAGGATTTTCCATTTATGCTTTTCAGATGTAATCATTGTAAAAACTTTTGAAATTAATGAAGTTCATTTTGTTTCTCTTTAATTATTGTATGTTATGCACTTCTCTTTTCCTTGCATTAGTGTCATTTGTTCAAGTATAATTATGGTATGTTATTCAGAAATGTTCTGTTATGCCTCAAAGTTCAAGTTTCTAATTCTGTGTTCTATTATTCACTTCTAAGAGTAGAAGAGTCATTTCAGATCAATGACTCGGGAATGTTCGATTGTTGTCTTTTGTGGTTAGGATCTCCTCGAACCTTGGGCTCGATACCAATCATCACGCCCTCCCAGCCGGTACCCTATCTGGCATACCCGAGAGTGTGGTCCACAGCCCGAAGATCAGGTATCGAGTGATCAACCTCCCACATAAACAATAACATAATCATGAACAATCATAACATGAGTGCGGAAGATAAATCATAGATCCAATAATGAAAGAATGAATCATAAACGAATCGGAATAATAGATATAATCAGAGTATCAAACAGATAAGTAAAGTGAAGCAAAAATCCCACTTTACATCCAGCGGAACAGTAGCTCGAAAGAATAAACTAGACAAAATCTAATCCCAGTAGCAAGTACATTGGGTAACTAAATTATTCTCCACTTTGTAGACGACATCCTTGTAGGTGTAGATCTCATAAATAGCACAAGGACGCTTCCACTCAATGGTCGGACTAAGCATCGTACGGAGCATAACCACTCGCGGGATCTTCAGAGTAATTGTGGTAACCGCAATCACCTTCCTGGAGATATGCCTCTTCGCCTTGCGCTTCTTCATAGGGACCGTCATAGTACTCAGTACCTGCAGGATAGTCTAACAACATTGTACAATAAAGGGATGAGTTTCAAAGAAACTCGGTAAGGCGATTAAAATCCATAATAACATAAATGGCGGGATTCCGGGAACAATCATAAATGCAATATGATATGAGACAAACAATGAATGAATGAATCTAACTCTATGTATGCTGGTCTCTATTGGCAGACATGCTTTAAGTCATAGCACCGTACTTCTTTAGGAAAGTCCACTCTCATCCTCAACCATTTAAGATATCTTGGATTCTCTCACGGATCATTTCACCGGTCTTGAGCAGCCGATTGGTAATGGGTCCTTCATCCCTCAGGACAAACCTTGGCGGGGGTTAAGTCAACACACTCTCTCACAACCATTTGGTATAAGTACTTGGCGCATGTCGGGGGTAAAACCTAGCCAAATGCAAGTCTTCTACTTGGTTACATCAAGTCGGATCCGAGATACTTCCATTCCTCGTCCACGACGATCCTTTCCGGTATCCTTCACACTAGAGTCGGCGTATCCTATGGCACCGACCAACTCGGACTACGGACTCATCAACCCTATTGGTTATCCACATATGGTAAACGGGAAGCTCTCACGTCCTCTCACGGGTTGGTTACCGGTCTTAAGCGCCCGTGAGCCCAAGTCTAACCATATGCAACCCTACCAGTAAATGGCCCCCAAAATGTGATTCCTGTCCTCTCACGGGTTGGTTACCGGTCTTGAGCGCCCATGAATCCCCATTGCTACCACGGGTCGTTCGGTCTCAATACCCCTCCGATTAGGGTCTGACATAACAGGACATCCTAGCCAAACACTACTAGACAATCCTAGATATGTCATCCAACAGTTTAGGAAGGTGTCCAGAGGGCATCTCCGGAAACATCCCATAATATTCCCGTAGTAGTCCAAGGACAGAAGTGTCGAAAGGACACCCCTCCTTTCCAAACCATACGTAAGCATACACATGCATCAATTCATATCATCACATATATGGTAACTTCATATATGGAAAGAAATCAATAATTACAATCACTTGTATAACATTGGTAAGTAAATCATACATGAATCAATTCAATATGAATAAGTAATGCTACTGTAATCAAAGTTATGCAACAGTAGTATATCATTGTAAAAATCTAATTTAGGAAACATATTAATGATATTCAAATATAGAAACTAGATTCATGCTATCTATGTAATTAAGGAAATAACCATCCTTACCTTTTATAACTCGCAAAGAATCCTAAGAAATCAAGTAAGATCTTGGCAAACTTGAGAAGAAGGTCCTAAACAAGTATATACAACATATTAGGAAAGATCCCTAACAGAAAATATATCAAAATATCCGAAACAGACCAAATCTGGAGTTGCTGTACTCATTGGTCGAGTGGATTGGTCGAGTGGTCCAGTCGACCAATCAGTCGACCAATGCAGACAGTAGCTTATAAAATCAGAGTTTTAAGATATGAAATCCGAATTTGGTGGTTCAAAAGGGTACTAATCAAGGGGTAGACTACATCAGTAGTATTCTAACATATAGGGGACCTTAAAACACTAATCAAATCAAGGTATCAAGATCCAAATTAGGAAACAAAAAGTTACCATAAATAAATCAAACATGGATCTTGATGAATTTGAAATAGAAAACAAAGACAAGAACTATAGGAGGATGGATCATTGCTTTTGGTAATGAAAACATGAAAACATGCATAGGTCTTCATGGAATAAGGCTTAGAAGCATAAATCTAAATAAGGAAATAAAACCTACCATATATGTAACTATCATGCATCATGAAGAACACATAGTAAGGGTAGAAGAGAACAACTAGAATTCTATGGATTATGGATCATGGAAAGAAAACACAACCATTAACCACTAACATGATCAATGAAAGAAGATCCAAAGAGATCGGAATTCAGATTAGAAGATTAACAGAGATTAAATCATGGTTTGATCATGAATCCTTCAAAAGCTTGCAATGATCATGGTTAAGATCATTGTTCTAGCCTTAAATCCTTAGGATGATCATGAGAACATGTTCAGAGATGTTTGCAACGAGAGGATGCAGCATCTCTTCTACTGTCTCAACTCAAAAAGGAAAGAAAAACAAAGATGGAGGAGAAGAAGAGAGAGTAGACATACCTTTTGATGCAAAAAGAAGAGTTCCGACGAAGATCCGTCAAGAAAACTCCAAGGATGCAAGAGAGATGACTTGCAGAGGTCTTTGGTTCGTTCCAGAGGGTTTGGAGGCAGCAAATACGAAGTGGACTCGAGGTTGGACTTAAATAGAGCAAGAATCAACCTAATTGCCAAAGACAGCACTCATTGGTCGAGTGGATTGGTCGACTGGCCCCGATCGACCAATCGGTCGACCAATGCTTGGACAAACAAGGCCAAAACGAGGGAATTGAAGGTCCAGATCAAATCCAATCCTAAAGGGGTTTTGCACACAAGTCAAGTGACTTACCTAATAGGTAGAAATGCCTTCAAACCAAGATAGAGAGCACTCCAAGTCCATCAACTAATTAGATCTTCATCAGGATTCAGTTTCCATAAATAGAACCTCATCATCAACCTTCATGGATTCAAAGCCAGACACCAAGTCCTCTACTGGGATGGCCCAAAGCTGACTTCTTACTTTACTTCGGGTCATCGGACCTACAAATAACAAGGTTTCCGGGTCAAGGTTAGGGCTGGGTTTCACAGCCAGTCAACCAAGCCAGTCGACCAGCAGAGTAATGGAATTCGAAAAACAACAAAAATCTTGATTTTTTTGACCCTACCTTTTTGGAACTCAAGAATGGAGGTCTAAACTAATCATTGGCACTCCAGAGAACGAAGAGTGTAATTCTCTTGGGCTTTCCTTGGTGTTTTTGAAGATCCTTGACTCCAATCATTAGTTTTACACCTCAATCATCAACTCAAGGTATGATTCCTCTTATTCTTCTTCTAATCTATTCATTATTCTATCAATTTATGATCTTAAGACCATGTTTGAAGTGCTGCAACCTTGCAAACACTTAACCATGAGTTTCCCCCTTTCAATTCCATGATTATCACCCCACTCTTGCTATGTTATGCTCCCATTAGGATGGCTTACATTTCATTACTTTGATTCCTTTCATTTCAACCTATTCTTGATTCAAAACTGATATGTAGATGCATGTTAGGTCTAGATTATTTGAATTCATGATTCTAATTTAATTCTTAACATTTTGATTGATTCCTATCATTCTTTACAATTTCAATCAATTCCAATTCGATTCTTGATATTTATCATATAGAACATAGGGCTTCGATTTGGGTATTTATAATTGGACCGTTGGATCGTCATGAAATTCAGTGTGTAGTGTCCTCATATTGTTATAATCATGCCCTCCAAATTTCGTGTCGATCGGAGCACCGGAAGGTCAGTTTTGGGCCAAATCTTCAATTTTGCCCATTGTTAACAAGTCTTGGTCGACTGCCTTGGTCGACTGACAGTCGACCAAGCCAGTCAACCAAGAGATGTTAACAACCCTGTACTTGGCCTAATTGCTTCGTTTGACCTCCGATTCGATTGTTTTCTTCTCTGATGTTACTTGTGTGTTGTCTAGGGTACAAACACTGACTTTTGGGCTATGCTAAGTGATCTTTGGGATTAGTTTTCGACTTGATTAAGGTAAGGATGGTTATCTCCATAAACACATAGGCTATGAACTTATGTTTTGGTGTTTATACTTAGTGAACATAGTCTGTTAATTGCTTTTGAATATTATAGGACTGCTATACATGTTTTAGAACTATAGTAATGTGATTTCATACTCTCTTGTTATAATGAGTTATCATTCTTGTACTTGTACATATGATGGATCAGTTTGATGTTATGATTTAACTTTTATCATGATGATGTATCAAATGTATGAGATATGATGGACTTGGGTATGTGATTGCCTAGGTATAACTTGGGATTGGGGAGTGTCCTATTGACGCTTCTATCCTTGGGCATTGGAGGGAATAGTATGGGATATTCTCCGTAGGTGTCCATCGACACTTTCCCGGGTTATTAGATGACATACATAGGATTGTCTAGGTGTATGGCTAGCGTTGGTGCAATTTCTGCCGATCGCCTTGAACCGTAGTTTTCTGCACCGAACTCCTCAGATCTGATTCGATCTGGTTTGTTCTTCGATCGATCAACCTCTCACTCCTGAAAGAAACAGAATACCAGTAAGAAACGGAGCCGATCGTCTTGATCGGCATCTCGTCTCTGACGATCTAGTCAGTATGGTGTAGATGGTGTTTCAGAGCTCTCTGGAGCTTCTAAAATGCTAGTGATGAAATTCAATCAGAGTGAGCTTAGAGTTTTGGTTGATTCTAGAGACTTACCTTGTTACGAATCTTCCCTCGCTTTTATACTAGCTTTCCCACTTATAACACTTTTTCAATCATAGCCGTCGGATCATCACTCCTCTTTGGACGTCGCTTGTGAAACCAAGCCCTAACCTAACCCTGACCTTGACCCGGTAACCCGGTTGTTTTTAGGTCCGAAGACCCGGAGTAAAGAAAGAAGCCAACTATGGGCCATCTCAGTAGAAGACATTGTGTTTGACTCTGAACCCATGGATGTTGTTGATGGAGTTCCATACTTGGATGTCTGTGTAGATTTTGAAAGGAAGCTGCAGTTGTCTGAAGATGAGATTAGTTGAAGGACTTGGAGTATTATCAGACTTGGTTTGAAGGTATTTCTTCATACTTGACTTGTTACTTGATGTGTATGCAAAAGCCCATAAGGTTTAAAGCCCATTTGATCCTCCAAATCCCTGATTTTTCCTTACTGTCTGCTTTGGTCGACTGACTGGTCGAGTGGGCCACTCGACCAAGCACTCGACCAAAGGAAGGTGAAATCCGAGAAGTTGTAATTTTAGGGTTTTTCACTCTTATTTAAACCCTACTTCGTATTTCTTTGTTACGGCTGCCTCCTAAACACTTTGTGAACGTGAGAACACCTCTCCGAAACTCTCTCTGGTGATTTCGAAGATTCCTCTGCAGATCTAAAGCCTCTCTTCTCTGTTCTTACACTTCAAGGTTAGTATCTCTTCTGAATTATTAATTCTCTTTTCTTGATCTTGTTCTTGATTGAGATCAGGAAGTTGATGCTGCATCCTTGCAACCATCCCTTCGTGATCTCCTTCGTTTCTTTGAGATTTATGATCATCATCATGATCTCAACCCTAGCCGAAGATTTTCTTGAAACCCTAACCCTTGCTTGAGTTCTGGAAACTCTTGTTAACCTCCCATGCAAGGGAAACCTCATGGGTAATATTTATAGTAACCTAAATTAGTTTTCCTATGATTTTCTTATTGCCTTTGGCCAATTATTTAATTTTCTTTCATTCTGTGATCTCAACCTTTTTATGGGAACCATAAGGTTGAAACCCTAAATTCTTGGGTTAAATCAAGAACCCAAATTTTAACCATGACTTGATGTTTTTATCTTCCTATATGATTCTAATACATCCTAGGAAGTTCCCCTTCGAATTTCGGATCATTCTGACTTCAAACGAGGAAGTTATGGCCAAAGCAGTCTGTACAATTCCGTACTGACTTGCTTGGTCGACTGGGATAGTCTACCAAGCACTCGACCAAAGGAGTCAGTAGCTTCGTTTTTTGCCCGATTTGATTCGTTTGCTCTCTGATCTTTTAGGCATCTTCCCTAATGTTGTATCTATGATTGTTAGGAGTCTATTTGCTAAGTTTGGAGTTGCTCTCTTTGATCTTTGGATCATCTTCTTCGATAATCAAGGTAAGGACAGTTAATTCCTTAACTACATAGATTGCTTGTTCTCTGGTTTCTACCTTATGAAACAATGAGATTACTTACTGTTATTGTAATTTAATTCTGATCTCTTACTGTGAGAACAGTATCACTTGTTTATATTATCTTTTTCATTATTCATGTTATATGAATTACCTATTATTGCCTAATCTGATTTTGCTTTTACATTCTCTTGTATATGATGAACTGTTGGTTGTATATGTTATGACTGATCTGAGAATGTGTTTGCTTAAGTTTGGTTTGGGATTGAGAAGTGTCCTTTTGACACTTCTGTCCTTGGACATCGGAGGGAATAGTATGGGATGTTCTTCGAAGATGCCCATCGACGCTTTCCCGAATCAATGGTTGTCATACCTAAGGCTATCCAGCAGTGTTTGGCTAGGATATACCCCTGTTATATCAGACCCGAATCGGAAGGGTATTGAGACCGAACGACCCGTGGTAGCAATGGGGATTCGTGGGCGCTCAAGACCGGTAACCAATCCATGAGAGGACATGGATCACATTGTGGATACTCAAAAGAGGCCATTTATTAGAGGGTTGCATATGGCTAGACTTGGGCTCATGGGCGCTCAAGACCGGTAACCAACCCGTGAGAGGACATGAGAGCTTCCCGTTTACCATATGTGGATAACCAATAGGGTTGATGAGTCCGTAGTCCGAGACTATTAGGACTCCAGTGGAAAGGATACCTGAAAGGATCGTCAGGGACGAGGAATGGAAGTATCTGGACCTGAGTTGATGTAACTGAGTAGATGACTTGCATTGGGCTAGGCTTTTCCCTGACATGCGCCAGTACTTATGCCAAATGGTTGTGAGAGAGTGTGTTGACTTAACCCCCTACCATGGTTTGTCCTGAGGGATGAAGGACCCATTACCAACCGGCTGCCCAAGAATACCTTAAATGGGTGAGGGAACCCAAGATCTCTTATATGGTTGAGGGTGTGAGCGGACCTTCCCAAAGAAGTACGGTGCTATGACTTAAAGCATGTCTACCATAGAGACCAGCATACATAGAGTTTAGATGCATTCATACTTTATCTGTTCCATATTGCATTGCATCATGTTATGTTTTGCCACATGTTATCTATGATGTTATGGATTAACTTGCCTTACTGAGTTTCTTCGAAACTCATTCCTTTTTGTACATTTTCTTGTTAGATTATCCTGCAGGTACAGAGTATTATGACGAGCAGTATAGTGAAGCGCAAGCCGATGAAGCGTATTTCACGCAAGGTGCTGGCAACGATCAAGCTTACTCTGATGATCCCCCGGCGGATCAAGCTGCGTACTACTTTTGAGAACGACATAGAGTTAGAACGGATTCATTGGATTGATGAAGTCCATACTTATGAAGACGTTATCTATAAACTTGAAGACGCTTGATCTTAGTTTATTTCTTAGTACATTTGTTTCAGTTGTAATCCCTTTTGATTTTCATACTACATTCCGCTATTTTTTGTAAAGTGAGTTTCCGCCTCACTTTACTCCTTTTTGATATCATTGGATATCTGGTATCTTTCCGCACTTTGATTATACTGATTGTTCATTTCATGTTTTGAACCTTGTTTATAATATTAAAACTTGATTTATTTCCTGTTTATAATTATGTTATTGTATATGTGGGAGGATGATTTCCTCGAAACTTGATCTTCGGGGCTGTGGATCACACTCCCGGGTATGCCAGTTAGGGTACCGGCTGGGGGTATGTGACAGAGTGGTATCAGAGCCCAAAGTTCAAGGAAATCCTAACCACAGAAAACAGTAACAAAACATTCCTGAGTCATAGATCCAGAAGTGACTCATCTACTCTTAGAAGTGAATAATAGAACACTTGTATTAGAAACTTGTTTAATGAAGCATAACTGAATACTTCTGAATAATGCACAATAATTATATTTGAACAAATATTATATAAGCAATAAAAGAAAAGTGCATAACACACAATAATAAAGTGAAACAAAAAGAACTTCATTAACTTTAAGAAAAGTTTACATCTGAAAAGCATAAAGGGAAATCCTAAGTATAATCTATCTAGGTGATCTCCTCTGATCTCTGAATGCTCTGAAGTCCTCGGCCATCTGAGTAATCTGTGACTCTATCCTATCTTGCCGTGACTCCATCCTCTCATATATCTGCTCCGGTCTGACCTCCATCCTCTCTAGCATGGAAGTCATCAATCTCATCTGAGCACCTAAATCAGTAGTCTCTGAAACTGAATGTGAAGGGCCTCCTGTCTCGAAGTGTGGTGACCTGGGAATCTCATGATGCTCAGGAACAGCCTCATGCATCTTTGTATCCTCTGCCTGATCATCAGAATCTGGACCAGCATCACCCTCATCTGCTGGAGCCTCCACCTCATCCTCATCCTCATTTGTATCCTCCTCACCATCTGGACCCGGGAATCTCACAGTCTGAGTGAGCCTCATCTGCCTGATTGTCCTAGTCCCAATGGCATATCCCAGTGATCTAGTAAGCTCCACTATATCCTCCAAACTAACCCCGAAGTGTTGGAAGATCAATGTCAGTAATCTCCCGAAGAAAAGGTTCCTCATACCAGGACGTTCCACCAGATCTATCATGACCTGCTGGATGATGTAGGACAGGTCTATCTGAAAGCCTGTGTAGATGCGATAGATGATTGCGGCCTCCATCACTGAAACCTGATCGTGATGTCCGGCCTTCGGCATGATGTTTCGGCCGACAATGCGACCGATGATCCTAGCTGAATCTATCATCTGTCCACTACGTCTCGGAAGGAAGCACCCTATGTCATCCCAGAGAGTGGCGCATATCTCATGAAGCTCGTATGGCATCAAGAATCGGTCTATCTCTGCTCCGACAGGTATCCATAAGCACTGTCGTGGATAGTATGGTACATGGAGAATGTGTGCCAGATCCCTAGTAGAGAAGCGGATCTGTGTATCTTAAACCCTGCTCTCGATAATGAGTCTGAAAGGACGACCCTATCCTCTAGCCTCCTCGACGGATGTAAGGTTGCTGAAGAACAACCTCACTAGCTCAGGATAGATGGGTAAGTCTGCCGTGAATAGATGAGTCCATGCCTGAGTGTCAAATCGCTGTCGGATCCGGAAGACCCGAAGCTCTCGCAAGTGAAGAAGTCTCCCGTACTCTATCTTGCAGTACTCGAAGTAAGCCTCGTACAGGAACTCTGCCTGTGGTGTGTCGAAGAGATCGAGTCGGTTAACCTCTGCTCTAGGCTGAGCTGGAACTCTACCTCTACCTCGCCTAGCTCCAACTATCCTGGCTCTGCCTCGTCCACCTCTCTGCATGGTGTGATGTTTGTTGAAAAAGATGAGAGACATTGCATGTTAGTATTATTTCGAAAATTTTGCTAGAAGGGCATTTTCGTAATTTTCATCAAAATTGGAAATTTGGGGAAAATTTAAGTTGAGCCTACTAGCATGTGCACAATACTTGGAATTCCATGTCTATGAAAGTTATTTGAAGAAAATCGATCAAAATCTCAGTCTAAAGTTGAAAATTCAGCAAGAAGGAATTTGGGGATTTTTCATTCTAGGTCAAATTGGATTTTTGAAAATTTTGAAATTGGTAAGATCAAAGTACATGTTCATATTCTCAGTATCATTTTGAGTGTGTAGCAATTGATTTCGTGCGAAAACTCCAAGCGGTTTGAAAGAAATCGAAGTTTTTCTAAAGTTAACGATTTCGGTACGAAAGCGATATGAGAAGTGCAAGATTGTTGTAGAACTTGTTGTTTAAGCATAGTATTGTGCTAAAAACCTAGGGAACATGTTTCTAAGTGTTCCTAAGCATGATTCCTAGCATTAGACACAAGCAACACATGGTTTTTGAATAAATTTCAAGTTTGAGAAGATGAAAATGAGATGGGAATGAAGATTTACCTTGTGTGAAGTTGTTGAGTGTTGTAGTGTTGTTGTTGAAGCACCAAACTACTTGGAAAACACTTAGGAATGCCATGGTACCTCTCCTCTAGAGTCCCCTCTCAAGTGTGCAAGGTTTGAAATGAGTTTGATTGGGTTTTTGGCACTTAAAACCCTGATTTTCGCGTGTTGTGAGCTTTGGTCGATTGACTGGTCGACTGGGCACTCGACCAAGCACTCGACCAAAGGACCCAGTAGCCCCAAGTGCTGTTGGATTTTGGAGAAATGTGATTTTTGTCCTATGATTGATTGTTTGATGACTAAATGGATGTATTTAAGCATGATTTAAGATTCTTAATCATTTGGACTTGTGGATTATGTCGAAACTTCGAAATTCGTGTTTTTGACATTTCGGTTTTTGCAGAATGGTTACATTAAGAAGTGGTCGTGGTGAATCCAGTGGTCATGGAAGTGACGAGATACCAATTGGTGGTCATGATCAGCAGACTAACACTGATGACTAAGGTACTCGTGATGTTCCGAATGTCGGAAGTTTTCGTGATATTGCAAATATTATGGGTAATATGATGCACGAAAGAAGCGGCTCAGTTCAACGAGATGTTGACCGGTTTCATAACTCTGCACAATGAGACTCGTGCTGGTGTCAATGGAAATCCTCATGCCGCAGTTTCGAATGCGGGTGGATTAGCTGGAACTCCTCATACTCGTTTGATGGAGAGTTTTCTGAAGATGCAAGTTCCTAACTTCACTGGAGTATCCAAAGATATCTTGTTTCCTAACAAGTGGCTGCGTGAGTTGGAGAAAACTTTCCGTCATTTGCAATGTACGGAAGCCCAGAAGATTTTGTTTGCCGAGTAGAAGTTGCAACATGAAGCTGACGCTTGGTGGACTTCCACCCGACCTGTTTTGGAAGGTTTACATGCTGGCGTTGTGTCGTGGGATTTGTTCAAGGAAGCTTTTTGCAAGAACTACTTTTCGGAAGCTGTGAAGGATGCGAAGGAAGTTGAGTTTATGGCTCTTACTCAAGGATCTTTGTCAGTGTTGGAATACCAACAGAAATTTGAAGAGCTTCACTTCTTTGCTCCAAACTCTTTGATGGTTGATATTGCTAAAGCGAAGAAATTTTTCAAGGGATTGCGACCTGCAATCAGGGCATACCTCACCATTCAGCCTATTGAAAGTTATTCCCAGGTGGTGCAGAATGCCAAGAAGTTGGAAGAAACGGAGAAAGAGAATGCTAGAGTGCAAAGACCCTAGCAGCCAAGGAATCCTGGATTTGTGGATCGAATTGATCGACGTTTTGTGAGACCTACGCCTTACCCTACTCCTGCTCTTCAGTCTAGGAGTGTAGGTCAGAGACCTGGATTTCAGCAACCTGGCCAGTCCGGTCAGTTTGGTGGGAATCGGCCACCGTCAAATGTAAATACTAGGCCCGTGAATGCTATTCCTAGGCCTTTGGATCAGAAGCCTCCGGTTGCACCTGTTTCTGTTGGACCCAGCAATCCTGTTTGCTTTTTCTGTAAGCAGCTTGGTCATTTTGCTCGCGAATGTCCGAAGCGGTCTGTTCAGCCGTCTACTCTTGTAGTGAAGAATGCTCCTGTTCCTCCTTCTGGAAGAGTGTTCAGTATTATTGGTACTGAACAGGATGAGAATCATGAAGTGGTTACAGGTACTTTATTTGTTGCTTCTATTCCTGCATTTGTGTTATTTGATACAGGTGCGTCTCATTCTTTCATATTGTCTGCATTTATCAAGAAGATCGATTTGGAACCTAAGATTTTATCTAGTTGTTTATCAATTTGTACTCCTCTTTGGACTGTTGTGAAAATAGATAAAGGATTAGTTAAGTGTCCTATTTTGGTTGATGGAAAGAATTTGGAAGCCAATTTGGTACTTTTGGATATGAAGGATTTTGATGTCATTTTGGGTATTGATTGGTTGACTACCCATAATGCGGTAATTTTGTGTTCTTCGAAGAGAATTCAATTTCGGATTAGTGGAAGTTCAATGTTTGAATTCCAAGGTGAGAAAGGAAGAATTTGTAAGAAGATGTTGTCTACACTGATGCAAGTCTATGCATTAGTTGAGGGTTTGCCATCTGAAGGAAAGTTTAAGAAAGGAAAGAAAGTAGAAGAAGTTGGCGTTGTATGTGACTTCGTCGATGTTTTTCCTGAAGATCTGTCAGGCGTACCACCTGATAGAGAAGTGGAATTTTCTATTGATCTAATCCCTGGCGCTGCCCCAGTATCCAAGGCTCCATATAGAATGGCTCCCATTGAGTTGGTTGAGTTGCAAAAGCAGTTGAATGAACTCTTGGATAGAGGTTTCATCCGACCTAGAGTTTCACCTTGGGGAGATCCTGTCTTGTTTGTTAAGAAGAAGGACGGTAGTATGCGACTGTGCATTGATTACCGTGAGTTGAACAAGTTGACCATTAAGAATAGATACCCGCTGCCCCGAATTGATGATCTCTTTGATCAGTTGAAGGGTGCAACAGTGTTCTCGAAAATTGATTTAAGGTCTGGATATCACCAGTTGAAAGTGAAGTCAAGTGATAGTTTCAAGACAGCTTTTAGAACAAGGTATGGTCATTTTGAGTTTCGAGTTATGCCTTTCGGATTGACTAATGCTCCTGCTGTGTTCATGGATCTCATGAATCGAGTCTTTCACGATGTGCTCGATAAGTTTGTGATAGTCTTCATTGACGATATCCTGATTTATTTGAAGAGTGAAGAAGAGCATGCAAGGCATCTAGATTTCACTTTGCGAAGACTAAGAGAAAAGAAGCTTTACGCTAAGTTTAGCAAGTGTGATTTCTAGCTCAAGAGTGTAGTATTCCTCGGCCATGTGGTTTCTGCTGAAGGTATTCGTGTTGATCTCGAAAAGGTTCAAGCAGTTATTGATTGGGAAAGACCGAAGACTGTAACGGAAATAAGAAGTTTTCTCGGTTTGGCAGGCTACTACAGAAGGTTTATTGAGAATTTTTCTAGGTTGGCTGCTCCTATGACTAAGCTGACTAGAAAGGAAGAGAAGTTTGTTTGGTCTGACGCTTGTGAGAAGAATTTCCAAGAATTGAAGGTTAGATTGACAAGTGCTTCGGTTTTAACTATACCTGATAATTCTGGTGGTTTGACAGTCTACACTGATGTGTCGAAGATTGGTTTGGGTTGCATTCTAATGCAACATGGTAAGGTCGTAGCCTATGCTTCCCGGCAATTGAAGGATTATGAGCGGAATTACCCCACTCATGACTTAGAACTTGCCATTGTTGTCTTTGCTTTGAAGATTTGGAGACATTACCTTTATGGTGAGAAGATCGTTATTTTCACAGATCATAAAAGTTTGAAGTACTTCTTTACCCAAAAGGAGTTAAATATGAGACAAAGAAGATGGTTGGAATTGGTATCTGATTATGACTGTGACATTCAGTATCACCCTGGTAAAGCGAATGTGGTTGCGGATGCTCTTAGCAGGAAAAGTCAGAAGAAAGTACTGGACTTGAATGCTCTGAGTCAACCTCTGATGTCTTCAATTTTGAATTTTGGTTTGGAAGTTGTCCCTGAAGGTTCGGGAGTTGTTTTGTCTGCTATGACGGCGAGATCCACCATTAGAGATCGAATTGTTGCTCTGCAAGGTTCTGATTTGGATTTTAAGGAGAAGATCGAGAAGATTTCTTTGAATCCTGATTCGGATCCTGACGTTGGTATATCTATGGATGGTGCCTTATTGTTTAGAGGAAGACTTTGTGTGCCTGCTGATGAAGGAATGAAGAAAGAAATTTTAAAAGAAGCGCACCAGTCGATCTTCATGATACACCCTAGAAGCACCAAGATGTATAAAGACTTAAGAGAACATTTTTGGTGGATTGGTTTGAAGGCCGATGTTGATGATTTTGTTGCCAAGTGTGAGACTTGCCAGCGTGTGAAAGCCGTTCATCAACCTCCATCTGGATTACTTCAGCCACTTCCTATTCCTAGTTGGAAGTGGGAAGACATCTCTATGGACTTTGTGACGAGTTTACCTCGGACAAGTAAAGGTAATGACATTGTGTGGGTGATTGTCGATAGGTTGACCAAATCAGCCCATTTCATCCCTATGAAGATCACTCATACTCTGGATAAGCTTGCTCGACTATATGTGGATAATGTAGTTCGTTTGAACGGTGTGCCTTTGAGTATTGTGTCTGATCATGATCCTAGGTTCACCTCAAGGTTTTGGAACAGTTTGCAGAAAGCCTTGGGAACCCAATTGAACTTGAGTACAGCTCATCATCCACAGTCTGATGGACAATCTGAGCGGACGATTCAAACTTTGGAAGATATGCTTAGATCTTGTGTAGTGGATATGGGTGGAAATTGGGATGAACACTTAGCTTTGGTTGAGTTTGCCTATAACAACAGTTATCAAGCAACTATAGGCATGGCTCCGTTTAAGGCTTTGTACGGTAACACATGTAGGACACCCTTGTACTGGACTGAGACTGGAGAGAGAAAAGTCTTACGTCCAGAGATGATTGAAGCTACTAGCGCAACGGTCGATATGATAAGAGAAAGGATTAAGTCTGCTCAGTCAAGACAGAAATCTTATGCTGATAAGAGAAGGACCGATTTGGAATTTCAGGTTGGGGAGAAAGTTTTCTTGAAAGTTTCACCTATGAAGGGTGTGATGAGATTCAATGTTAAAGGAAAGCTTAGCCCTCGTTACATTGGACCTTTTGAGATTTTGGAAAAAGTTGGATCTATTGCTTATCGATTGGCATTACCTCCGTCTATTGCTGTTGTGCACAATGTGTTTCATGTTTCGATGCTTCAGAAATACATTGAGAATCCAGAACATATTCTACAGCAAGCCCCCGAATGACTTAGTGTTGATCTGACCTATGAAGAAGAGCCAGCTGAAATTTTGGATAAGAAGGATAAGCAATTGCGGAATCGCACCATCCCTTTGGTAAAGATTCGTTGGAAAAACCATACCCCTGAAGAAGCTTCTTGGGAGAAGGAAGAAGATATGAAGGAGAAATTTCCTCAACTTTTTGGAAGTTCAGGTACGCTCTCAATTTTGAGGATGAAATTTCTTTTAAGGGGGGGAGAATGTGAAACCCAGCCCTAACCTAACCCTGACCTTGACCCGGTAACCCGGTTGTTTTTAGGTCCGAAGACCCGGAGTAAAGAAAGAAGCCAACTATGGGCCATCTCAATAGAAGACATGGTGTTTGACTCTGAACCCATGGATGTTGTTGATGGAGTTCCATACTTGGATGTCTGTGTAGATTTTGAAAGGAAGCTGCAGTTGTCTGAAGATGAGATTAGTTGAAGGACTTGGAGTATTATCTGACTTGGTTTGAAGGTATTTCTTCACACTTGACTTGTTACTTGATGTGTATGCAAAAGCCCATAAGGTTTAAAGCCCATTTGATCCTCCAAATCCCTGATTTTTCCTTACTGTTTGCTTTGGCGACTGACTGGTCGAGTGGGCCACTCGACCAAGCACTCGACCAAAGGAAGGTGAAATCCGAGAAGTTGTAATTTTAGGGTTTTTCACTCTTATTTAAACCCTACTTCGTATTTCTTTGTTACGGCTGCCTCCTAAACACTTTGTGAACGTGAGAACACCTCTCCGAAACTCTCTCTAGTGATTTCGAAGATTCCTCTGCAGATCTGAAGCCTCTCTTCTTTGTTCTTACAATTCAAGGTTAGTATCTCTTCTGAATTATTAATTCTCTTTTCTTGATCTTGTTCTTGATTGAGATCAGGAAGTTGATGCTGCATCCTTGCAACCATCCCTTCGTGATCTCCTTCGTTTCATTGAGATCTATGATCATCATCATGATCTCAACCCTAACCGAAGATTTTCTTGAAACCCTAACCCTTGCTTGAGTTCTGGAAACTCTTGTTAACCTCCCATGCAAGGGAAACCTCATGGGTAATATTTCTAGTAACCTAAATTAGTTTTCCTATGATTTTCTTATTGCCTTTGGCCAATTATTTAATTTTCTTTCATTCTATGATCTCAACCTTTTTATGGGAACCATAAGGTTGAAACCCTAAATTCTTGGCTTAAATCAAGAACCCAAATTTTAACCATGACTTGATGTTTTTATCTTCCTATATGATTCTAATACATCCTAGGAAGTTCCCCTTCGAATTTCGGATCATTCCAACTTCAAACGAGGAAGTTATGGCCAAAGCAGTCTGTACAATTCCGTCTTGACTTGCTTGGTCGACTGGGCCAGTCTACCAAGCACTCGACCAAAGGAGTCAGTAGCTTCGTTTTTTGCCCAATTTGATTCATTTGCTCTTTGATCTTTTAGGCATCTTCCCTAATGTTGTATCTATGATTGTTAGGAGTCTATTTGCTAAGTTTGGAGTTGCTCTCTTTGATCTTTGGATCATCTTCTTCGATAATCAAGGTAAGGACAGTTAATTCCTTAACTACATAGATTGCTTGTTCTCTGATTTCTACCTTATGAAACAATGAGATTACTTACTGTTATTGTAATTTAATTCTGATCTCTTACTGTGAGAACAGTAGCACTTGTTTACATTATCCTTTTCATTATTCATGTTATATGAATTACCTAGTATTGCCTAATCTGATTTTGCTTTTACATTGTAACATCCAGCCCAAACCTAGCCCGGACACCCTTTTTATTTTGGGATAAAAAAAAGACTTGTTCAATGTTAGACCTTAAAAGTTGGACTTTAGTTTCAATATTATTATCTTTGAAAACCTTAGGAAGCCATGTTAGACCTTTCCCTTAGGGTAGATTTGTAATGTTTGGCCTTATCCTAACCTTGGCCCGGCCCGGGACCTATTATGTTTGTAGGTCCGAAGACCCAAATTGGGGGAAAATATACTTGTGGACCCTTTTGGTTGATGATTTGGTGTCGGAACCCAAGCCCGTGAACATTGACGATGATGCCCCTCACTTGAGGGCATTGTCAGTGTTAGTTTTGAATCTGCGCACCGAAGAGGGGTGAATTAGTTGAAATACCAAATGAACTCCTGTGTTTAATAAGAATATATTTCCTGGAACTAGACTTCTTTATGGACTTGTAGGAGAAAACCCCACTCCATTTGACCCCATATAGCCCTCCAAATCCCTGTCCGAAGTTGCTGAACTGTGTCTGGCAAATCCTGCTTGTGCATCGAAGAAGGTGAGCTTATTTGGTGGACCTAATGACCTCACATGCTTGATCCAAAGGTATTTATGGAAACTAGACTTCTTTATTGACTTGTAGGAGAAAACCTCACTCAATTTGACCTTGTATAGCCCTCCGAATCCCTATTCGAAGTTGCTGAACTATTTCTGGATTTTCTGCTGAACCTGTTACCTGTTTTGGTCGATACCATCGACCAAAGTTGCCTAGAATCGAGAAAAAGATGCTTTTTGGATATTCCTTCATCTATTTAAGTGAATCCTCGAACCTAGAACGATATTTCACTCATTTCAACACCTGAGAACGTGGGAAGGCTCCTCTTAGGCTCCTCCTTAGCTTGGGTGATGACCTTCTACAAGAATCCTTGTCTCTCTTCTCCAACTACCATCTTCTAAGGTATGATTCCCTCTCTTGCTCTCTATTCTACTCACTTCCCTTCTTCTTTTACTGATGAGACCATGGCCAAGGTGCTGCAACCTTGCAAACACCTTGCCATGAACGTCTCTTCCCATTTATACTTGCTTTTCCTTCATTCTTGCTATGCTTCACTTGCATCTTGATCCTTACATATACATTACCATGATTCCTTGCTTAACAACTTGATTTCTTATACTAAACTGAGATGTGGAGTATGATTAGTCTAATCTCTGGCTTGCAAATGATTGTAATCATGTTCCTAACCTATTCCCCAACTAATTCTCTAGCTTCCCTTTCAATTACATCAATTTCTCATGAATGCTAGGATTCTTGTCTTTAGAACATAGGACCTCAATTTGGGGGTTTTCATTTGGACCATTGGATTGTGATAATACTTGCTAGGTAGTGTTCTTACATTGTTATTAATCATCCCTCCAAGTTTTAGATCGATCCGAACCCCGGAAGACCCATTTCGGACCAAAATCCACTATTCTGTCCCGAAAACAATTTTGGTCGATCCTTTTGGTCGATACCATCGACCAAGACCATCGACCAAAGTTGTTGCTGACAGCAACCTTGGCCAGTTTTGATCCAATTGACATCCAATCTTCCCGATTCCTTCTCTAACTTATTATTGATGTTTGTTTAGGGTCTTAACAATTCTTTTGGACTAATTCTTGGTATTCTCAATTCATCATCAACTCAACCTAAGGTAAGGATGGTTATCTCCATAAACATATGGATCATCAACTTATGATTTATGTTCTTATTTATGAATAGAATCTCTTGATTTCTTTTAATCGTTATAAGACTGTGATATATGTGTAGGAACAGTAGCATTGAAATCTTTATACTCTTGTCATGTTACATTACTATTCTTGTTTACTTATGTCTATGATGATTCCTTTCAATATCATTATTTAACTTGTATTATGAAGATGTATTGGATGCATGAGAAGTGATGAACTTGAATATGTGATTGTCTAGGTATAACTTGGGATTGGGGTGTGTCCTATTGACACTTCTGTCCTTGGACACCGGAGGGAATAGTATGGGATGTTCTCCGAAGGTGCCTATCGACTCTTTCCCTAGTTATTGGATGACATACATAGGATTGTCTAGTTGTTTGGCTAGGATGTCCCTGTCGTATCAGACCCGAATCGGAAGGGCATTGAGACCGAACGACCCGTGGTAGCAATGGGGATTTGTGGGCACTCAAGACCGGTAACCAATCCGTGAGAGGTCATAAATCTCATTGTGGGGGCCATTTATTGGTAGGGTTGCATATGGATAGACTTTGGCTCACGGGCGCTCAAGACCGGTAACCAACCCGTGAGAGGACGTGAGAGCTTCCCGTTTACTATATGTGGATGACCAATAGGGTTGATGAGTCCGTAATCCGGGATTACGCTGACTCTAGTGTGAAGGATACCGGAAAGGATCGCCGGGGGCGAGGAATGGACGTATCTGGAACTGAGATGATATGACCGAGTAGATGACTTGCATTGGGCTAGGCTTTACTTGTGACATGCGCCAAGACTTGACCAAATGGTGATGTGAGAGAGCGGTGACCGATCCCCTTACCACGGTTTTTTGATGACTTTACCGATCTTCCCGGGCATTCCCAAGATATGGAAATGGGAGAGTGACTGACGACCCAGAGAAGTACGGTGCTATGACTTAAAGCATGTCTACCCTAGATGACCAGCATACTTAGAGTTAGATTCATGTTTACATCATATGTCTCATATCATATTGCATCATGCTATGCTGTGCATCATATGATTTATGTTATTATGGAATAACTTTCCTTGCTGAGTTCTTTTGAACTCACTCCTTTTCGCAACATATCTTGTTAGACTTTTTCTGCGGGTAATACCACTGTTGGCTGTAGCTGTCAACCCTCTGGAGGCCGAGTTGAAGACTTGTATCATACTGGTGGCGATGAACCAGTTGATAAAGACGAGTAGACCGAGATCGGGACTTGTTTGTAGTAGTTCAGTTTTATATTTGTGTGTTAGGGATGGGATGTCGCCTCATTCCCTTTTTAACCTTTTATTTGAATTGTCGGGACTATAGCTTAGTTGTTTCACTTGTTATTTGGTGAATCGGTTGTAACCTTAACTTTTAGTCGTCTCATCTTCCGCTATTATTATAGGATGGGTTTCTTCCCTCCTTTTCACACTTGATTGTTTATACTAATGAAATCCTTTCCGCACTCTGATGTTAATTGTGAAACCTTCTAAGATCTTTTCTAGACTTTTATTATTGAATTATTTGGAAATAAGGAATTGTTCTTGCTTTTGAATATATTATTGTGCTAAGTGATTATGATCGTTCCTAAACTTGATCGGCGGGACAGTAATTCACTCCCCGGGTAATCCAGATAGGGTATCCCCATGGTGGATTTAGGGCGGGATGTGACAGATGGTATCAGAGCCCAAGTTTTCGGACAATCATAATCATGGAACACAGTAATGGGAGCATCCTTGAGTCATAGATCCAGAAGTGACTCAAACTTTCTTCGAATGGAATAATAGAAAACTTGGATTAGAAACTTAATTAAATGAAGCATAATACATACTGGTTGAATAATACACAATAATTAAAAATTTATGACTTGTACTTGGGTTGTAGTCATGGTTAGAGTTAAGTTGTCAGCTTTGAGTTATTGAGTATGTGTGTGGAGTCTTGAGTTGAAAATTTGTCGCCGAGAGTCGCCCTTGTGAGTAAGTCTTTGTGGTGAGCCGTGTTGTCATTATGTGTCGTCATGAGTCTGAGTTGAGTTGTCGTCATGTGTTGTCGTATGAGTCTGAGTCGGGAGTCGTCATTGGGAGTAATGGTCGTGAGTGGTCGTCATGAGTTATAAGTCATAACTAAACATTAACAACTTCTAATGCAATAAAAGAAATGCATAATGTACAATAACATAAGTGAAACAAACTGAATTTCATTAATCACATAGGAGATTTTTACAAGTCTGAAAGGAAATACATCATTGAAAGCATAAAAGGAAACTCCTAGCACTATCTATCTAGGTGATCGAATCCGGTGATCTGTCTGGTCCCTCCTGGATCTGAACTCCTTCCCCAGTCGTGCAAATCTCTCTCCCAAGGTATACATATAGAACTCTATCCTCTCTTGTCGAGCTTTTATCCTCTCAAGTATAGAGTAAATCGATGACTAATGAGAAGCCACACCCGGAGCCTCAGAAGTCATATGTGTTGGATCTCCAATCTCACGGAAGCGTGGTGTAAGAATCTCCTCGTGTCTCGAAATCTCATCCTGATCTCGATCCTCATCTCCATGATCCTCATCTCCCTGATTATCAATAACATCCTCATCCTGAACTGGAGCCCCATCATGATCATCATTGTCACCATGCTCATCCCCATCATCACTGTCATCGGCATCCTCATCCTCTATGTCATTCATCCTTGACAATATCACCCTCATCCTCTGACCTAGCTTGCATCGCGAAGCCTCTGTGATGTTTATGCCAACCAGAATCTACCAGCGGAAATCCCGTACATACGAAACGTCCAGAATGCGGGCTAGTACTTTGGTAGTGAAGCTGATCTCCCTACCTCCGACCATAGAATCCATGACAATCCCTGGAACCATCCCGCAGATCATCCTCTATACGGTAAGTCAGGTTACTATAGAAGTATCTGACAAGACCTGGGTAGACTGGCTGTGCTGTAGTGTATAAGTGAAGCCAATCCATAGCCTCCAATCTCTCTCGAATACGAAACACCTCTAAATCATCCACATCCACCAACCGCCCATGTTCGATCGGAATATCATGGAAATAGTGCTCGTATAGAAACTCAACCGTAGGGGTAGTGAATGCTCCTTGTCTATGACCTCAGCCCGAGGAACATGTCCTCGACCTCTATCCACCCGTCGCCCTCCTCTAGGCATGGTGAATCTGTTGAAACAAAGAAAGGAATTCATTTGAATTAGTCCCAGTGTGTGATTGTTAAATGAAGGGCATTTTCGTAAATTTTCAGAAAATTTCGTTTTTGGTAAAATTTTGATTTGATTATTCTAACATATGCATAAGACCTGTACAAACATACTAGAATACTTTGTTTGGTGAAAATTCATCTTTTTGGCATATTCAAATTGAAAATTCAGCAAGTAGGAGAGAGAAAATCCCTCTTTTAGCTTGCATTTGTGATTTTTGAAAAAAATTGGAATTTAACCGAATGGAGAGTGGGAACACCTTCCCCATAGTAAATCAGTATTGTAGAAATTTATTTCATGTTAAAATTCATTTTGGTTTTAAAATGAGACAAGTTTTTGTAAAGTTGGGTTTTTATGAAATGAATAGTGATTTGATAACAAAGATGAGTGTAATCTTGTGTTTGAAGCTTAGTCTTACTTGAAAATTAATAGAAGCATGTTTCTAATCACCTACATGCATGATTCTAACCATTAGTGTTGGAATTTATTAATTTGATTAATAAATTAAATGCCCAAGGGCAATATTGGAAACTCACTATTAGGGCGGTTACAAAATAGGTTATATATTTTAGTAACCACCGCATTAGTGAGTAAGTAACGGAGTGATTCATTCGCACGAGCGAATCTCTGAGAAACGGCAGCTCCATCTCTCTCTCCCTCTCTCTTAGAATCGCAGGCTTAGATTTTCTTCTTTGCTTGTATTTGATCTTCATTCCATTAATCCACGGCATTTGGGTTGTGGATATTATTCCCTTTCCCTGTGATTGAGGAATCTCGTTGGTAAATCTTTGGTGGTGGAACGAGAACGTGGATCTAGACTTCCGCTGCGAATACTTCAAGTAAGGGAAAGCGAATTCAGGTAAGGAATTTTTTCCCCATCAATTAATTGAATTGAATTACTTTTGATGTATTACCTACATTGGCATCAGAGCCATTGGTTCCCACGTTTATTGTTCCTCCCCATTGTTTAATTTTATTGTATGGATCCAATGGGAGGATCAAGGGTTTAATACGAAACCCATGGGAGAATTGATAGGGTTTTTGGAAACCTTTAATTTTGATTTGGATCCGAGTGGGAGATCCTTGTGGATTTCCCTAATGGAGATTTGCATGAATTGATAATCCATGATGAAAATTTTTGTTTAAAATTTATTGTTGGATTTTTTTCATGTGTTTTTGGATGATTTTTGAGTGAAAAAACGTGTTTTACCGTTTTTTTTCCGTTCAAGAAAAATTGAAAAAACGCCGTTTTTTGGTCACTGTGGACCAGACGGACGACCGTCTGACCAGACGGTCGTCCGTCTATTATCAGAGTGGTCACAGTGACCCAGACGGAATTTCCGTCTGGGAGACGGTCATCCGTCTGGTCACAGAATGCCAGACGGAATTTCCGTCTGGGCAGACGGTCATCCGTCTGGTCACAGAATGCCAGACGGTCATCCGTCTAGGCATAAAAGGCAGACGGAATTTCGTCTGGGCAGACGGCAGTCCGTCTGGGAGATTGATTTTTTTTTGGAAAATGGTCTGTCCAGTTCAGAATGTGTTTCTAACTTACTGGACACCAATGGCCCGACAGTCTGTGTGATGTTTGGGCATTGAGGGCCTATTGGGGCCTAGTGGGAGCTAATGAGGTAGAAGTGTTCTGTGTGAACCACCTCATAGCTTGAACATGATTGCATGTTTTATTTTAATAAAACTATTTTTTATTTATGGGTCTATCAATCATGTTTCTTGCACAGAATGAAGTTAGTGTATAAGTCTATGTGGGTTTGCATGAGAATTTGATTGAATGTTTTTTTAACATCTCTTTTGGTTTAAGTGCTTATCCCATAGGTTGACTATGCTAGTGTGATTTTTGTTGCATGAGTTGTGTTTTATGCTAGATTTATTGAACTCATTCTTGTATGTAAATGGCTGCTACCAAGAGCATTGTTGCTAACTTCGCGAAAGGAGATAAACCGAATGAGAGGTATTATGACCTTTGGCACCGAAAGGTGCAGTATCTCCTAGAAGAATAGAACATGCTGGAAACCGTAAACTAGACCATGTCCCCACCTGAGGAAGGTACCACTGCACAGTATAGCAGGAACCTTGTGCTTTACAATGCCTGGAAGAGGAAAGACCGGGTAGCCAGGATTACAATCCTGAGCTCCATGAGGGATGACCTGATGCTTCGTTATGAGAAGCATAGGACTGCAAAGTCTTTGTGAGAGGCTGTGAAGTTCCAGTATGGAGGGACTTCCACCACAAGAGGCTGCCAGCTCGGACTCACCTTTGACGGTTATAAGAGGCGCCAGGGTCACACCATGAGGCAGCATATAACCATCATGTCCAACATGATTAGTGAGTTGAGCGAATGTGGGTGCCTAAAGACTGATGAGGAGCAAGTCTCTGCATTCATTAGGTCATTGCCTAAGTCTTGGGAGCATATGAAGATCTTCTTGACTCATGTTGATGAGGTCAAGACATTTGATCAAGCTGCCAAGCACCTTGAGCTAGAGGAGGATCGGATGTTGGCCGATGTCCCTCACATTGAAATAGTTGCTGCTGAATTAAGCACTCGTAAGGGTGCAGGCTTCAAGCGCAAGAAGGAGAGAGCTCAACCTCAGTGGTCTAGGCAAAGTAATAGAGGTGGGAACAGAAACAAGAGTGGTTTATGAGACATGGTTTTAGAGTTATATTTGAAAACAATTCTTTGGTTTTGTATCTAGGTGATACAGTTTATGGTTATGGTTTTCTTGATAATGGTTTCATTGTATTGGATACAATTGATTATTCATTTAATTCTAGTAATGCTTTTGTTTGCCAAAATACTGTGTGTATTGATTCTAATTTGTGGCATGCTAGACTAGGACATATTGGCTTAGATAGGATGAACAAGTTGGCAAGAGAAGGTCTTTTAGGCCAAGGTTCACTATCTGATTTGCCAACCTGTGAGTCATGTCTAGCAGGAAAAGCAACTAGAAAACCATTTAAAAAGGCTTTGAGAGCCTCTCTTCCTTTAGAACTTATCCATTCAGATGTGTGTGGACCCATGAATGTGCATACTAGAAAAAGACAGTCATATTTCATCACATTCATAGATGACTATACAAGGTATGGTCACATTTATCTAATTTCTCATAAGTCAGAAGCTCTGGAATGTTTTAAGAAATTCATGAGCTTAGTTGAGAATCAGTTAGATAAAAGGATTAAAACTCTTAGAATGGATAGAGGTAGAGAGTATCTCTCCGATATGTTCAAAGGGTTATGTGATGAAAAGGGGATATCTAGACAACTTACTATTCCAAAGACTCCACAGCAAAATGGGGTTGCTGAGAGGAGGAATAGAACCTTGCTAGACATGGTGAGATCAATGATGGCGCAGGCAAATCTACCCATCTCTTATTGGGGAGATGCTTTGCTGACTGCGGCCTATATCCTCAACAGAGTTCCAACCAAATCGGTTCCTTCCACACCATATGAGTTGTGGACCGGAAGGAAGCCAGATTTGAGTTACTTGCGCGCATGGGGATGTGCAGCATATGTTCACTCTACTTCTCACCAATATGGAAAGCTTGGACCCAGAGGAAGAAAGTGTATCTTTGAGATATTCTGAACCCTCAAAGGGCCATGTCTTCATTGGACTAGATGAGAGTGAGAGGAGAACGGAACTTGAGTCTAGGGATGCAACATTCTTAGAGAATGATTTTCCATCTCTTTCAGGAGTTAACAAAGAATCATCGGAATTCTTTGAGATACAAGATAGTGGTCTTGTCACTCCAGGGATTCAGATTCTGGATAATGAACCTGGGGTTCATCCAGAAGATCCTAGTGGGAGTGGGAGTGCAGATGTGATAGCTACCTTAGACGGTGAGCAATCTGACATGCACTTGTGCCGTAGTGGGCGCGGGCTAGTTCCTCGTCGACGTTTCGACATAGACGATGAAGCCTACATGGTAACTCCTGAAGAGATCGACTGTGAGATGATTTCAGTCGATGAGCATGAACCAAAGAGCGTGCAGGAAGCTCTAGCGGGGTCAAGCTCAAAGGAATGGTTAAAAGCAATAAAGGAAGAGTTGGAGTCGATGAAAGTTAATCATGTCCGGGACTTGGTTGACTTGCCGCCGAGCCAAAAGGCGATTGGGAACAAGTGGGTTCTCAAGATCAAAAGAAAGGCGGATGGATCTATTGAGAGATTCAAGGCTCGTTTAGTGGCTAAGGGCTACACCCAACGAGAGGGCGTTGATTATGAGGAAACTTTTTCCCCTGTGGTTAGGTTTGCCTCAATTCGCCTCATACTAGCCATTGTTGCTTAGTTGGACTTGGAGCTTTATCAGATGGATGTAAAAACTGCTTTTCTCAATGGAGAACTTGAGGAAGAGATCTATATGGATCAACCTCAAGGCTTTGAAGCAAATGGACTTGAGCGCAAAGTGTGCAAGCTTAAGAAGTCCATATATGGCTTAAAGCAAGCATCTAGACAAGTGGAATGTGCGCTTCCACCAAGCTATGATGGAAAATGGTTTTTCCATGCTTGAGGAAGACCACCGTGTTTACACCAAGAGATCTCGATAATAAATATGTCATTCGACACCGTATGTAGATGACATACTTATGGCTAGCAATAGCAAGGAGCTATTGGAAACCATTAAGAAATGGTTGTCCTCCGTATTTGATATGAAGGACATGGGTGAAGCAAGCTATGTGCTTGGTGTCAAGATTGTCAGAAATAGGCAAAAGAGATTACCGGGTTTATTTCAAGAGACCTATATTGACAATGTCTTGACGAGATACAGATGCACAACCGCAAACCAATTGATACTCCAGTGGAGAAGGGTTTGCATTTGAGCCTTGATATGGGTCCTAAGACTCAGAGGAGAAAACCAAGATGGAAAGAGTTCCATTTTCCGGTGCAAGTGGGTAGCCTTATGTAAGCTATGATGTGTACTAGGCCGGATATTTGTTATGCGGTGGGTTTGGTTAGTCGGTACCAATCAAACCCAGGCATAGAGCACTGAAAGCGATCAAGAGGATATTGAGATATCTCAGAGGAACGAGTAACTACATGTTGTGTTACCAAGGATCGGATTTGCGGTTAGTTGGCTATAGTGATGCCGACTGGGCTGGAGACATCAATGAGCGCAAATCAACCTCTGGATATGCTTTCTTGCTGAATGGCGGGGCCATTTCGTGGTGTAGCAAGAAGCAGGCTTGTATATCCCTCTCGACCATGGAAGCAGAGTATGTGGCATACTCAGCTGCGGTTCAAGAGGCTGTTTGGTTGAGGAGATTCCTTCGACATACTGGGATTGTGATGACATCCAAAGAGGCTGCCCTTGTCTACTGTGATAGTACGGAAGCTCTTAGCTATGTCAAGGACCCCAAGTATCATGGGAAGACCAAACATATACAGTTAAGATATCACTTTGTTAGAGACATTACATCAAGAAAGAAAGTTGTACTTAAGCACATATCTACTAGTTTGATGGTAGCTGACCCTCTTACCAAACCTATAGCCAAGGATGTTTATATTTCTCATGTAAAATCCTTGGGCTTGTGTAGATTGTGACTTATTTTTGTACTGAGACTTTCTTATTAATGAGTAATATGAGTTCATTCCAGCATTTTTTTTATTCACTTTCTGTGTGATTGTGTTTTGATAGCATAAAACAAGATATGTCAATAGGCAAGAGAATGGCTCACTCACACGAGCATTCGCCTCTGGCGCCTTGGAGGCGAGCAGAGATGAGACAGATTGTGAATGACCTTGTGTAGGTCAATTCATAATCATGATGTCGCCTTGATTTGGAATCAAGATGAGTTTCTCTATTGTGAAGAGAATCGACATGAATGTTCCCACTATTCATGTTGCCTATAGGAGCCAGTGCGAGTACTTTATGTGGCGCTAGGGTGGCGACAATAAAGAAACTCGGGTTAGGCGCAAGAGGTTGCGACTAGACTAAGACCTGTATGGTGTTGAGATGGACATACGTTCTATTGTATATAGAATGCTCCACCATAACACATATATCATACTATGTGTGCTTAGCGATCATTGGAAATAAGAGGATGGATCCCTGCTCCTCTCATTGTGTGAGTCCTGGACCTTATGGTCCATTAGTGTTCTTAGTTACTTTCGACGACATCATGAAACGAAGGGTTGATGGGGCTACTTTGGGGTGTTACCTATGGTCATGATTGATTCGACCTAAAGGGGCACTACCGGGAAAGGAGTCAATCCTAAGTGTAGTGATGGTCTGGAGCGAAAGGAAAGGTTTGATTCAATCGCACCCTAAAAGGTGTTTCTTTGGCGCCAACCGTATGTGTTACAAGTAGTAAACATTTTAAGGACAAGAAGGTGATCTCTCGAGAGGATCGAGATACCTTTAGTATGGTGAGTTTGAATAAACCTAGGACACTGTGTTATACTAATGCTTATTTGATTTGTTTCTATGAGTGATGTGCCATTCTGGCCTTCTGGGAAGGTTTCTAGTTTGGGGCTCACGTGTGCAGGTATATCACCGGTCGCACAACCCATTTTGCCAGTATGATTGTGGATATTAGTGTCCGGGACACAGGGTGGTCTATGTATCGGGATACATAGTGAAGAGATCAATATATATGTATATCTCGGGATATGCATGTGTGTCCTGGGACACAAGAGGTCTATGTATCCGGGATACATAGCAGAGAGATTGAATGTGTATATCTGGGATATACAAGTGTGTCTGGGACACATTGAAAGATTAACACTTGCCCTTGTGCAAGTGGGAGCTGTTGGAATTTATTAATTTGATTAATAAATTAAATGCCCAAGGGCAATATTGGAAACTCACTATTAGGGCGGTTACAAAATAGGTTATATATTTTAGTAACCACCGCATTAGTGAGTAAGTAACGGAGTGATTCATTTGCACGAGCGAATCTCTGAGAAACGGCGGCTCCATCTCTCTCTCTCCCTCTCTCTTAGAATCGCAGGCTTAGATTTTCTTCTTTGCTTGTATTTGATCTTCATTCCATTAATCCACGGCATTTGGGTTGTGGATATTATTCCCTTTCCCTGTGATTGAGGAATCTCGCCGGTAAATCTTTGGTGGTGGAACGAGAACGTGGATCTAGACTTCCGCTGCGAATACTTCAAGTAAGGGAAAGCGAATTCAGGTAATGAATTTTTTCCCCATCAATTAATTGAATTGAATTACTTTTGATGTATTACCTACAATTAGCAACAAGTTTTATTCAGTTTTAATGAAAAACACATCAAGGGTAAATGAAGTTTTCAAGAAAAGAGAAGTGGGCCCTTTAAATCTGATTTTTGCGCAGATTTTTTTTTTTGGTCGATCCTTTTGGTCGATGGCAAGAAAGTGAAAATTTGTTGCGTTGGCCAATTTTGAGAAAATTGTTTTTTATTACTTTGTTTGGATTTTTGATGACTTAAATAGTTGAAGGCAAGTATGTTTGTGATTTTGAAAGTGTGATCTTTGAATTTGGACATTGTTCCTACAAGCATTGTTTTGATTTATAGTTGCCTGTGCATTGTATGAATACCATAGGCATTGTTCCGATTTATTCTTTACTTATGCATTACGTACATATCATATGTGTTGCTTGATTTAATCCTTACCGATTCATTGCATAAAGGCCATATGCGTTATTTTGATTTATTCTTGCTATATGAATCTGCCTAGTCCGTATGAAATATCTGTGAGTAATGTTTGAATTCCTCTTGACTATTTGAGAAGTCAGCCAAGAGTCCATGCTTCTTTACCTATTAGACTTATTTCTCGTTGTACTTTCCTTTCCCTTGGTAAAGATTTGGTGGAACAATCACACCCCTGAAATTTCCTCATCTTATTGGAAGTCCAGGTATGCTTTCAATTTCGAGGACGAAATTATTTTAAGGGGGGGAGAATGTGAAATCCAGCCTAATCCTAACCTTTCTACTGTGCTGAATCCATACCTACCTTATACATTGTTCGATTTATTCTTTGTCATATGAGTTGCCTAGTTTCATTTGGTGGAAGTTTATCTCGAAGCTGATCTTTTTCCCCTTCTATTTCTTCCCTTTGATGAGAGAGTAATCTTAAGTCATTCCCATGACTGATCCTTCTATCTCTGCTATTGTAGAGTAGACCTCCATACACCCTATAACCTTGTGAACTCTCCACATGATGATTTCTGAGAGAAATCAAGTGTGATCTTCATGATTAATTATCCCTTCTAATTATTTCAAGACTTCAAGCTTTTCATCTCTTGTTTTCAATCAAAGGCTAGTAACCTCTCTTGTATTGTATTGATCTACTTTTACTATGTTTTATCCTTTGTGATTGAGATTTAGAAGAAGATGCTGCATCCTTGCAACCATCTCTTTACAATCTCTTTTCATTTTTTTTAGGTTTTATGATCTTCATATTGATCTTCACCATGATCCTTATGAAATCTTCATAAAGCCATGATCGTACTTTACTCTTACTATGTTTTATTCTTTGTGATTGAGACTATGAAGAAGATGCTGCATCCTTGCAATCATCTCTCTACAATCTCCTTTCATTCTTATGGTTTTATGATCTTCATATTGATCTTCACCATGATCCTTGTGAAATCTTCATGAAACCATGATCATACTTTTGATTCGATTTCAAAGCATGTTAGATTTATTCCTTGTTTCTTATAAAAGACTTTTTGTTAATTGTTTTCCGAAGATTTTGGGAGAAGAAAGGTCAAGATAAAAGCAATGTCCTCCATCTCTTTAGAAGCCTAGTACTCTCCCAATTTTGAGGACGAAATTATTTTAAGGGTGGGAGAATGTAACATCCAGCCCAAACCTAGCCCGGACACCCTTTTTATTTTGGGATAAAAAAAGACTTGTTCAATGTTAGACCTTAAAAGTTGGACTTTAGTTTAAATATTATTATCTTTGAAAACCTTAGGAAGCCATGTCAGACCTTTCCCTTAGGGTAGATTTGTAATGTTTGGCCTTATCCTAACCTTGGCCCGGCCCGGGACCTATTATGTTTGTAGGTCCGAAGACCCAAATTGGGGGAAAATATACTTGTGGACCCTTTTGGTTGATGATTTGGTGTCGGAACCCAAGCCCGTGAACATTGACGATGATGCCCCTCACTTGAGGGCATTGTCAGTGTTAGTTTTGAATCTGCGCACCGAAGAGGGGTGAATTAGTTGAAATACCAAATGAACTCCTGTGTTGAATCTGGGATATGCATGTGTGTCTAGGACACAAGGTCTATGTATCTGGGATACATAGCAGAGAGATTGAATATGTATATCTGGGATATGCATGTGTGTCTGGGACACAAGATGTCTATGTATCTGGGATACATAGCAGAGAGATTGAATGTGTATATCTGGGATATACAAGTGTGTCTGGGACACATTGAAAGATTAACACTTGCCCTTGTGCAAGTGGGAGCTGTTGGAATTTATTGATTTGATTAATAAATTAAATGCCCAAGGGCAATATTGGAAACTCACTATTAGGGCGGTTACAAAATAGGGTTATATTTTTTGGTAACCACCGCATTAGTGAGTAAGAAACTGAGTGATTCATTCGCACGAGTGAATCTCTGAGAAACGGCGGCTCCATCTCTCTCTCCCTCTCTCTTAGAATCGCAAGCTTAGAAATTCTTCTTTCCTAGTATTTGATCTTCATTCCATTAATCCACGGCATTTGGGTTGTGGATATTATTCCCTTTCCCTGTGATTGTGGAATCTCGCCGGTAAATCTTTGGTGGTGGAACGAGAACGTGGATCTAGACTTCCGCTGCGAATATTTCAAGTAAGGGAAAGCGAATCCAGGTAAGGAATCTTTCCCCCATCAATTAATTGAATTGAATTACTTTTGATGTATTACCAACAGCAACCTTGGCCAGTTTTGATCCAATTGACATCCAATCTTCCCGATTCCTTCTCTAACTTATTATTGATGTTTGTTTAGGGTCTTAACAATTCTTTTGGACTAATTCTTGGTATTCTCAATTCATCATCAACTCAACCTAAGGTAAGGATGGTTATCTCCATAAACATATGGATCATCAACTTATGATTTATGTTCTTATTTATGAATAGAATCTCTTGATTTCTTTTAATCGTTATAAGACTGTGATATATGTGTTGGAATAGTAGCATTGAAATCTTTATACTCTTGTCATGTTACATTACTATTCTTGTTTACTTATGTCTATGATGATTCATTTCAATATCATTATTTAACTTGTATTATGAAGATGTATTGGATGCATGAGAAGTGATGAACTTGAATATGTGATTGTCTAGGTATAACTTGGGATTGGGGAGTGTCCTATTGACACTTCTGTCCTTGGACACCGGAGGGAATAGTATGGGATGTTCTTCGAAGGTGCCTATCGACTCTTTCCCTTGTTATTGGATGACATACATAGGATTGTCTAGTTGTTTGGCTAGGATGTCCCTGTCGTATCAAACCCGAATCGGAAGGGCATTGAGACCGAATGACCCGTGGTAGCAATGGGGATTTGTGGGCACTCAAGACCGGTAACCAATCCGTGAGAGGTCATAAATCTCATTGTGGGGGCCATTTATTGGTAGGGTTGCATATGGATAGACTTGGGCTCACGGGCGCTCAAGACCGGTAACCAACCCGTGAGAGGACGTGAGAGCTTCCCGTTTACTATATGTGGATGACCAATAGGGTTGATGAGTCCGTAATCCGGGATTACGCTGACTCTAGTGTGAAGGATACCGGAAAGGATCGCCGGGGGCGAGGAATGGACGTATCTGGAACTGAGATGATATGACTGAGTAGATGACTTGCATTGGGCTAGGCTTTACTGTGACATGCGCCAGTACTTGACCAAATGGTGATGTGAGAGAGCGGTGACCGATCCCCTTACCACAGATTTTTTGATGACTTTATCGATCTTCCCCGGGCATTCCCAAGATATGGAAATGGGAGAGTGACTGACGACCCAGAGAAGTACGGTGCTATGACTTAAAGCATGTCTACCCTAGATGACCAGCATACTTAGAGTTAGATTCATGTTTACATCATATGTCTCATATCATATTGCATCATGCTATCTTTGTGCATCATATGATTTATGTTATTATGGAATAACTTTCCTTGCTTGAGTTCTTTTGAACTCACTCCTTTTTGCAACATATCTTGTTAGACTTTTCTGCAGGTAATACCACTGTTGGCTGTAGCAGTCAACCCTCTGGAGGCCGAGTTGAAGACTTGTATCATACTGGTGGCGATGAACCAGTTGATAAAGACGAGTAGACCGAGATCGGGACTTGTTTGTAGTAGTTCAGTTTTATATTTGTGTGTTAGGGATGGGATGTCGCCTCATTCCCTTTTTAACCTGTTATTTGAATTGTCGGGACTATAGCTTAGTTGTTTCACTTGTTATTTGGTGAATCGGTTGTAACCTTTACTTTTAGTCGTCTCATCTTCCGCTATTATTATAGGATGGGCTTCTTCCCTCCTTTTCACACTTGATTGTTTATACTAATGAAATCCTTTCCGCACTCTGATGTTAATTGTGAAACCTTCTAAGATCTTTTCTAGACTTTTATTATTGAATTATTTGGAAATAAGGAATTGTTCTTGCTTTTGATTATATTATTATGCTAAGTGATTATGATCGTTCCTAAACTTGATCGGCGGGACAAGTAATTCACTCCCGGGTAATCCAGATAGGGTATCCCCTTGGTGGATTTAGGGCGGGATGTGACATACATTCTCTTGTATATGATGAACTGTTGGTTGTATATGTTATGACTGATCTGAGAATGTGTTTGATTAAGTTTGGTTTGGGATTGAGAAGTGTCCTTTTGACACTTCTGTCCTTGGACATCGGAGGGAATAGTATGGGATGTTCTTCGAAGATGCCCATCGACGCTTTCCCGAATCAATGGTTGTCATACCTAGGGCTGTCCAGCAGTGTTTAGCTAGGATATACCCCTGTTATATCAGACCCGAATCGGAAGGGTATTGAGACCGAACGACCCGTGGTAGCAATGGGGTTTCGTGGGCGCTCAAGACCGGTAACCAATCCGTGAGAGGACATGGATCACATTGTGGATACTCGAAAGAGGCCATTTATTAGAGGGTTGCATATGGTAGACTTGGGCTCATGGGCTCTCAAGACCAGTAACCAACCCGTGAGAGGACATGAGAGCTTCCCGTTTACCATATGTGGATAACCAATAGGGTTGATGAGTCCGTAGTTCGAGACTATTAGGACTCCAGTGGAAAGGATACCGGAAAGGATCGTCAGGGACGAGGAATGGAAGTATCTGGACCTGAGTTGATGTAACTGAGTAGATGACTTGCATTGGGCTAGGCTTTTCCTTGACATGCGCTAGTACTTATGCCAAATGATTGTGAGAGAGTGTGTTGACTTAACCCTCTGCGATGGTTTGTCCTGAGGGATGAAGGACCCATTACCAACCGGCTGCCCAAGAATACCTTAAATGCGTGAGGGAACCCAAGATATCTTATATGGTTGAGGGTGTGAGCGGACCTTCCCAAAGAAGTACGGTGCTATGACCTAAAGCATGTCTACCATAGAGACCAACATACATAGAGTTTAGATGCATTCATACTTTATTTGTTCCATATTGCATTGCATCATGTTAGGTTTTGCCACATGTTATCTATGATGTTATGGATTAACTTGCCTTACTGAGTTTCTTCGAAACTCATTCCTTTTTGTACATTTTCTTGTTAGATTATCCTGCAGGTATAGAGTATTATGACGAGCAGTATAGTGAAGCGCAAGCCGATGAAGCGTATTTCACGCAAGGTGCTGGCAATGATCAAGCTTACTCTGATGATCCCCCGGTGGATCAAGCTGCGTACTACTTTTGAGAACGGCATAGAGTTAGAACGGATTCATTGGATTGATGAAGTCCATACTTATGAAGACGTTATCTATAAACTTGAAGTTGCTTGATCTTAGTTTATTTCTTAGTACATTTGTTTCAGTTGTAATCCCTTTTGATTTTCATACTACATTCTGCTATTTTTGGTAAAGTGAGTTTCTGCCTCACTTTACTCCTTTTTGATGTCATTGGATATCTGGTATCCTTCCGCACTCTGATTATACTGATTGTTCATTTCTTGTTTTGAACCTTGTTTATAATATTAAAACTTGATTTATTTCCTGTTTATGATTATGTTATTGTATATGTTGGAGGATGATTTCCTCGAAACTTGATCTTCGGGGCTGTGGATCACACTCCCGGGTATGCCAGTTAGGGTACCGGCTGGGGGGATGTGACATCGCTGATCATCCTTCCTTTATCTCTCAATTGAACCCGGCTAAGATTGGTTCGACCAGTATGAACCGGCAGTGGATATTTTATTCATAACATAAGCCCCCAAGGCTATTGATCAGGTTGAACTTATATGAGACTCTGATCAGTAGGTTTAATTCTTTCTGCCAAAATTATACAGTATTCCCTGCTCAGCCATTACGCCTTTTCCCCAGATAATCCTTGATTTCTTCAGAACTTTGATGCCAAGTCCCCATATCATCATCATCTTGAAAATCAACTTATAACCATGTCCCTTATGAAATTATGTCCTCTGCATTGGTTGAAATTATATTACTGTACTCAGCCCCCAAATTATCTTAAAGTCGGCTGAAATCACTATCTTGTCAGACCTTTTATGAATTTCCAAATATAACTTTCCAGCTTCCTTAACGTTACCGCCGCTTGATCATTAATTTCATCTTTTTCCCATGTATTACCATCATATTGTTCCCTTACTCTATCACACTTCATCCTCAATCTTTTCAACTGCATTTTTCATACGTTCACCGATTGATCCCACGCGTCGGTTACGAAAGGTAATGACCATTGATTTTGGACCATCGTGTATTTCCCCCTCCTTTCAAGAAATCTTCTCTCATTCTTTATATATATATTTGTCAACTGTCACCTGCTCCTTTCCGTATCTTGCTCTCCTTCGTGAACATCAAACATACCTATCTGCCATTTCCTTTATCACTCCTTTTTAGATTTTACCTTTCAGGTTTTCTTCTTCTTCCTTTCTTGTCTCCGCCATGGATCTTGCTTCCAATCCTTCAGTACCCAATACCTCTGCTCAACCTGATATACCTCCAAACAATGAGCAGATGAAAGATGTGTCTGGTGCTTCCTCCTCTCAGCATAATCCCTCAGACTGGAAACCTGTTCCATATGCTCACGATGAAGCCATCCTTATTTATACTCCTGTCAATATGTCCAGAGAAAAAATGGACCCAAAGCATACTGGTCCCGAGTGGTATCCCACCAAAATAAAGAAGTCCCCATCTAGACTCTTATTTGGAAAGTTACCATTTTCCTTCCGATGCTAGAATATGGGTTCCTGACTCCTCTGATCGTCCCTACTTAGTTGACCCAGGAGTTATCACCATTTACGTTGACCATCTTGACTCAGGCTTTAGAATCCCCCTGATTCCCATAGTTCAATCTTCATTGGACTACTATCATGTCTGCCCTTCTCAACTTACTCCGAATAGTTGGAGATTAGTTTACTGTTTTTTTGCGTTTATTCTCCAGATGAATCGTACCCCCTCTGTTGACCTTTTCAGAAATTATTACACCCTGAAAGTATCCCGCGAACGTGGATACCTTCATTTTGCTAGAAGAACCTGCATTGTGAGTGAACTGGGAAGAGAGTCCAAAATTTTCATTGATTCTTCCATTCCCCATGACAACAAGCAATGGCGGGAAAAGTACTTCTTCTGTGCCATTCCAAATCCAAACTTTCGGTCTCGATGGTGCTTACATTCCTTGGAATCCTTATCTCCCCTGAAAGTGCGTCCTGAACTTACTGAATATGACCGAGTAACCTGGAGTATGGTTCCTACCGGAACTCCAATAGATGCAGCCAAGTTGAAAACAGATGCAGGTCTCATTAGTCACGGCCTTTTTCCAGGTAAAGATAATAACAACTGTATACCTTTCTTTCTTTTTCCCTTATTTTCTCTCTTTTTGTAATCCCTATTCATCATCATATACTTTTATCATCAGAAGTAATTGCTCGTCCGTTCCGTAGTGTTGCTGATCTCCGAAGAATTGTTTCAGAAGAAAAGAAATCCGATTCTAGGGTTACCAAACCCTCCAAGAAAAGGAAACATATTGCCTGTCACCCTTCAAAAAGAAAAACTGTTGAAAAAGATTCCCCTGATCAAGAGAAAACCATCCCAACTTCAGAAGATAACGTTAGAGAAGATACGGATGTTCAAATTGTGAAAACTGTTGCAAGTAAGACCCCTGGTCCCAAGACGAGGACCTCCAGAACCTCCAATACACTGAGATGCAGACTTAGGTCCACAGGTCCAGTTTCTGACCAGGGTTCGTCTGGCTTAAAGAAGAAGAAGAAAAGAAAAGAATCCCATATTGCTCCTACAAAAGTCCCCACTATTGAAGATAATCCACATGAAGATATTCCTGCCACCACCGAGGCTGATGTTGAGGAAAATAGAGAAAACTTACTGCCACACACATCAGCCGATTTACCTCATGATACTTCCATCTTCCCAGAAAAGATGGTTGAGGATGAAGATCGAGGTAAGGATTTTTTTGACTATTCTTCTGATCATCTGAAGAGGATTGCTGAAGACATATTAATACATGTTGCAGGTGATATTATTGAGGAAATAGCTGACCAATTATGTGATGTAAATGTTGATGTTCCTGTCTCTCCCTTGGATGTTGCTGTCGAGGACCATGTGAATGAACCCTCCGTTTCCGTTTTACCTTTATCCATCCCTGTGCTGGACGTTGTTCCCCCAGATACTAATGTTCCCCCTTTTGAAGAAAATGATCAAGATGCTCCTCCCTTGGAGGAAAATAACCAGAATATTCTCCCCCCCCCCCCTCAGGAAATTCATGAAGTTGTTCCACCAGAGAATAATCCTGCCCCACCTGAAGCTCTCATGGTAATTGATCCTCAAAATGGTCATGAAGACCAAGAAAATATCATCATGCAGACTGGTTCAAATGATGCTTCTGTAAATGTAAATCCTGAGAATATTCTTGAGATAGCTGATCTCCAACCAGTCCCTGACCAGTCTGATGATACCATGAGCATTGCTGACTCCGGATATCCTTTCCACCCTGAGCGGTTTTTGAAAGAAAATCATACGGCCAGCCGCAATTGGGAGGCTGCCAGAGAGTGGGGCACAAAAGGCAGAATCCCCCGGTACAAGAGGAACACTGCTCGAATGTCTGATTCTGATCTTTATTCACATGGGTGGGGGTAAGAAATAGACCTTTTTCCCATTCTTCTATTTAGAAATAATTGACTATTGATCTAATTACTTATATTGTTTTTAATGTGTATATATATATATATTGATTGATCGACAGATGTTTTGGGGCTGCCTTCAATGCATTTTCTGAAGTATTGGAGAGAGAAAAAACTTTGCCTCAGGAAAATGATGAACTTATCAAAAAGAATTTTGAATTGGTCAATGAGGTACAAGATCTTCGGAGAAAATTGGAATCTTCAGAGAGAAAATTAACAGCAGCTGAGTTTAGAGAGATTGATTTGATGAATGATCTTGATAGCTTACACACTGACTATGAACTTTGCTCTGACCATTGTGCTGAATTGCAGGAAGAGGTTTCTATGTTGAGAGATGCCGTTTTGAATTATAGGAATGAGCTTTTGTAGCTCGAAATGTTAAAGAATGATGCCCTTGATAGGGCTAGGATTGCCATAGATGAAAGAGAGGATTTTAAAGGAAGCCTAACTAGAGCCTTGGTCTGATCACAAAGTATTGAGAAAGAAAAGAATGAACTCCAGGAAAAGTTCAATGAGATTGAAAAGCTAAATGCAACTTTAGAGTTGGCTCAAGAATACCATGTGAAAGCTTTCAGCTCAATTTTACAGGAAAAGTCTGCTTTAGAGGATAAAAATGATGGTTTGGGATTGAGACTCAGTGAGATGACAGCAGAAAGAGATAATCTTGATGCTTCCCTTAGTTTGGTTTCTAAAGAGAAGGAAAGTCTTCATGCTCTCCTGGATGAAACTTTAAAATTTAAAACTTTACTGCATGAAGATTTAGAAGCAGAGAGGAAACAGTTTGAAGTTGAGAAGAAAAGAATACAAAGTGAAAATCAAATAGTCTTAAATTCAATTACCTCCTCAGTGAAGGAAGTTGGAGATAATCCAACTTTCCTCGGATTTTGCAAGAATATGGTAAAGGATTGCTCTGATCAAATCTTTTCAGAAATCCTTAAGATTCATCCTGGTTTAGATTTCAAACTGTTATCCCCAGAATTTCTCCCTTCCAGAACCTTTTTTGATCTTAGGAACTTGAAATATCCCAACTCTGATTGCTCATCAGAAGATGATTCTGACAATGATATGAGTGAGTCTTCTAGTTCTGGCCAAGACCATTCTGCCAATGATTCAAATAACAATGGTGATGATAACTTACCTGTTCAAGAAGATAAAGAGACTGCTGCTAATGATATTGCTGATGTTGATCCGTCTGGTAATGTCACAGATGTTGATCCATCTGCAAAACCACAAATTTGAAGAATACACTCTTTTTCGTTTATGAACTTATCTTTTTCTTCCTTGTCTACCTCTTTTTGGCTTTGACAGAATAGTATCTTTTGTAATGCTGGCTATCATCTTCTGACCAACTCATAATTGATTAGATGTATATATCTTTGATCAAACTTTGTACTTTTCATTGACTTTTGCTGAAATACTTCTGACGAAAAAATATTTGAAAGGAACTTTAATACCTGATCAGATACCTTGGGATGTTTGATTTACAGATAATCTTTGAACTTCGATAAATAGTCTTCGATGTATCCTGATCCTTGAGTTTATTTATTGATTAATTCCGTTGTTCTCAATCCGAATGCTGCCTTAGAAAGATGGCTACGGGAGCCTGACTTCGGAAAGTCGGGATCATCCTCGGAAGGAATGATCCGTGATTAGCTTAGCATGACCTGGCTACCTGAGCCTGACTTACGTAAAGTCGGGATCGTCCTCGGAAGGAATGATCCGTGATCAGCTTCGGAAAGCATGACCAGGCCTCGGAAGGCTTGCTACTTGAGCCTAACTCACGAAGAGTCGGGACCACCCTCGGAAGGAATGATCCGTGATCAGCTTCGGAAAGCATGACCAGGCCTCGGAAGGTTGGCTACTTGAGCCTAACTCACGAATAGTTGGGATCACCCTCGAAAGGAATGATCCGGATCAGCTAGCATAATCACGCCTCAGATGGCTGGCTACTTGAGCCTGACTTCGGAAAGCCGGGATCATCCTTGGAAGGAATGACCCTGAATCAACGTTGAAAAGGCATGACGTGACCTCGTAAGGCTGACCACTTGGGCCTGACTTTGGAAAGTCGGGATCATCCTCAGAAGGAATGACCTTGGATCAGCGTTGAAATGGCGTGATCAGATTTCATAAAGCTGACCACTTGGGCCTAACTTCGGAAAGTCGGGATCATCCTCGGAAGGAATGACCCTGGATCAGCGTTGAAATGGCGTGATCAGATTTCATAAAGCTGACCACTTGGGCCTGACTTACGTAAAGTCGGGATCATCCTCGGAAGGAATGACCCTGGATCAGCGTTGAAATGGCGTGATCAGAAGAACTAGTTCGCAAGAAATATTCCTCGGATTAATAATGAAGAAGAATTTTTAGATGACCACGCTTAATAAGATGATTTCTCCAAGAATACCAGAAAATCCTGTCTCCTTTCTACTGATAATATTTCTTAAGGTGAATTACATTCCACGACCGTTTCAAACAGCTTCCATTAGAATCTTTCAGCCAATATGTGTTTCTGGCTCACGTTTTTGTCACCACATATGGTCCCTCCCAGTTTGCAGAAAGCTTTCCACAGTTCCTTAAATCTGATGCTGATTTTTTCCTCAAAACCAAATCTCCTACTCTGAAAGATTTATGCCTGACTCAAGCATTATAATATGCCACCATTCTCCTCTGATATTCTATATTACGGTATAAGGCTTTTTCTCTGACTTCATCTAAAAATTCCAGGTTTGCCCGCAGTCCTTCTTCATTAGTTGTTGGATCAAATCCCTCATATCTATTTGATCCCACCATAACCTCCACTGGAGCCAATGCTTCTGACCCATATGCCAGTCTGAAAGGTGTTTCTCTTGTTGGAGTCCTGACCGTTGTCCTATACGCCCATAGTACATGATAGCTCATCGATCCACAAGCTATGCGCTTCATCCAGCCTCCTGTTTATTCCTTGCAGAAGTGTTCTGTTGGTTACCTCAATTTGGCCATTGCATTGAGGATATGCCACAGATGAGTGCTTTGCATTCAATATGATAGTCTGTACAGAATTCCTTGAATCTTTCATTGTCAAATTGTGGTCCGTGATCAGTCAGTAGAATCTTTGGTAGGCCATATCTGAATATGACATGATTTTTGAAGAACTTTTCAATTTGACTTGTGGTAGTTGTTGCCAGGGGCTTCGCTTCTACCCATTTCGTGAAATAATCGATTGCAGCCACTACAAACTTTTTCCCTCCAGTTGTAACAGGAAAAGGCCCCAACAAATCCATACCCCACATAGCAAATGGAAGGGGATTAAGAATTGATGTTAGCTGCTCTGCTGGCTGGTTCTGAATTGGTGCATGAATCTGACATTGATGACACCTTACATATTCAATCGCCTCAGATTGCATACGTGGCCAATAAAATCCTTGTCTTAGAATTTTATAAGCCAAAGCTTTCCCACCTAAGTGGTTTCCACAAATTCCTTCGTGTACCTCTGATAAGGCATAAAGAGCATCAGAGGGTCCCAAACATTTCAAAAGTGGCCCAGAAACTGTTCTTTTATATAATAGCTCATTCTTTAGAATAAACCTGGCAGCTCTTCTTTTCACAGTTCTGGCCTTTTCCCTATCTTCAGGAAGAATACCATCCTTCAGATACTGTATAATAGGATTCATCCAAGATATCTCTGCGTCAATTTCCATTATCTCTGGCTCTGAATATGCCGGAATATCTAGCTCCTCATAATATACAGCTTGTGGAATAGAAATAGACTTTGCGGATGCCAATTTTGCCAGAGAATCTGCTTCATTATTTTGATTTCAAGATATCCTCGTGACTGAGAATTGTGTGAACCACTCCTTACATTGCCATACTTTTTTAAGATAGCTGACCATTCGATCATCTTTCGCACCATATGCTCCCGTGACTTGACTGACCACCAGGTCAGAATCACTTTTTACTTCAATGCTTTGAACACAGAGGGATTTGGCCAGTCGTAATCCTGCAATAAGAGCTTCATACTCTGCTTCGTTGTTTGAAGCATGAAAATTAAACCGGAGTGCATTTTGAATTACAAATCCGAACGGACTTTGTAAAATCACCCCCGCTCCTGATCCCTGTGAATGACTTGACCCATCTACATGTAAGGTCCACACAGAAGACACCTCACTAGAATATTTTTCCTCCTCTGGTGACGAAATACTTTCAGCAATAAAATCAGCCAAAACTTGTGCCTTTATCGCAGTTCTAGGTTTATAATCTATATCATGTTCTGTTAACTCTACTGCCCATGATACCATTCTCCCCGCAAGATCAGGCTTATGCAGTATTTTCTTTAAAGGCCAATTGGTAAGAGCAATAATTGGATGAGCCTGAAAATAAGGTCGGAGCTTCCTGGCTGCTATTATTAAGGCGAAAGCCTATTTCTCAAATTCCGGATATCTAGATTCTGCATCTAACAATGTATGACTTACAAAGTAGATAGGATTTTGGACAGTACCTTCTTCCCAGATTAACACCGCGTTTACTGCCGCCTTTGAAGAAGATAGATATATCTGCAAGCTTTCTCCGGGCTTTGGTCAAGATAAAACTGGTGGACTGGTCAGCCTCCTCTTCAGTTCTTCAATTGAATTCTGACAGTCCTCCGACCATTTGAATTCATTGAGTGCATTTAGATTTTTCAATGCTTTGAAGAATGGTGCACACTTATCTCCTGATCTTGATATAAATCTACTTAACGCTGCAACTCTTCCTGTTAAGCTTTGAATTTCTTTCATACTGCTGGGTGCTGTCATATTTAAGATAGCTCTGATTTTTTTTGGATTTGCCTCGATACCCCTCTGCGTGACCATGAAACCCAAGAATTTACCAGATGAAACCCCAAATGCACACTTCTTAGGATTGAGTCTCATTCCATTTCTCCTCAATACATCAAAGCACTCTCTTAAATCAGCGAGATGATCAAATCTAAATTGACTTTTTACAAGAAGATCGTCTACGTAAACCTCCATATTTCTTCCAATCTGATCAGCGAACAGCTTGTTCATTGCCCTTTGGTATGTTGCACCGGCATTTTTTAACCCAAAAGGCATAACCTTATAACAATAGCTTTCCCGATTGGTCATGAATGCCGTGTGAGGCTGGTCCTCCTTTTTCATAAGAATTTGATTATAACCAGAATAAGCGTCCATAAAACTCAACATTTGCTGACCTGATGTAGCATCAATTAACTGATCAATTCGCGGCAAAGGATAGCAATCCTTGGGACATGCCTTGTTCAAATCAGTGTAATCTACACACATTCGCCATTTTCCATTATGCTTTTTCACCATTACCACATTCGCTAGCCACCTTGGACACTCGATTTGCTCAATAAACTCAGATCTCCTAAGCTTATCCACTTCAACTTTAATTGCATCATGCTTTTCTGATGAGAAATTCCTTCGCCTCTGTTTCACTGGCTTGATAGATTTATCTATCCAAAGGCAATGCTCCGCCACTTCTCTGCTTAATCTAGGCATGTCTTGTGCTGACCAGGCAAAGACATCTGCGTTTCACCGAAGAAATTCTCTCAATTGCTCCTTGTCCTGACTATTCTGATCAGCTCCTATCATGGTCCCTTTTTCTGGATTCTCCAAACCAAAACAAATTTTCTCCAGCTTTTCTACCGGTTCACCTCTTTGAATTTTTTCCTCATCCCTGTTATCCATAACTTCCACAGTAAGAGCGAGTGCCTTACCTTGTGCTTTTGAATCCTTCAAAAAGGTTGTATAGCTTTGTCTTGAAGTTTTCTGATCCGATTTGCATTCTCCAATGCCTCCTTCAATTGGGAACTTGACCTTCAAATGTCTCGTCGAAACTATTGCCCCAATAGCATTCAACGTTGGTCTCCGAGAATTATATTGTATGCTGATAGACTTTTTATTAACAAAAATTTAGTAACTGTAGTTACCGTTTGTGGATGTGTTCCCAGTGTTATTGTTAGCTCCACAGTTCCTTCTACCGAAGTAGACTCTCCAGAAAATCCAAATAGCCTTGTGCCGCAAGGTTTTATCTTGACTGTATCCAACTTCAATCGCTGAAAAGCTTCGTAAGACATTATGTCTACAGATGATCCTGTGTCGACCAGAACTCTGTGAATATCTCTGTTTACCACCTCAATGACCACCACAATGGCGTCATCGTGTGGCTCTTGGATTCCTTCCATTTCTTCCTCCGTGAAGACTATCTCCTTCATCAGTTTAATTCTTCTAGGAGTAACATGAGATTCAACAGCATTTACGTACTTGGCATGCGCCTTAGACTTTGAAATTGAATTCAAATCCAAACTTCCCAGGATGGTCATGACAGGAGTTTGCTTCTGTTGAATCTGCCGATTTTCCTGCTGTTTAGCATTTTCCTCTGGAGAGTTGTACTGAAAATCTCCCTTGGTTTGGTCTTCTCTAGCTGGTGTTTGATTATTCCACCTTCTCGGCTGATCAGCGGCATTTCTTCTGTTGCCTCCATTCCTCCTTTGAACAAATTGGTCCAATCTTCCCTGATTGATTAGTCGCTCGATTTCATTTTTCAAAATTCTGCAATCATCAGTATCATGACCATGATCTTTGTGATATCTACAGAATCTATTTGGATTCCTCTCATCCGCCTTTGCTATCATAGGTAATGGCCATTTCATAAATCCCTGATGCTGAATTCGCATCAGAATTTCTGATCTTCTTGCGTTGAGAGGAGTATAGTTTTCCTGGAATGGTCTTGGGATGTCTCTTTTGTATTGACGATCAGGAATATTTCTCGAAAAACTCCTGCTATTCCTCCGCTCTCTCTGATCTCTCTGATCAGATCTCACAACTCCATCATCTTTCTTCTTAACTCCACTGCTGTCAGTTTCTTTTCTTGCCTGGAGAATGTCCTTCATATTTGCATACTGGTTACAGCGAGTCGTCAATTCCGCTATATTCGCCGGCTTATTCATGATCAGGAATTCCAAAAGATGCTCATCTGTTAGGCCTCTGAACATAGCGTCATATGCCACCGCCTCATTCAAATTTTTAATTTGAATCGACTCCTGATTGAATCTCTTCATGTAATTTCGAACCGATTCTCCTGATTTTTTTACGGATTGCAGCTAGATTATCAACAGTTTTGCTGCTATTCATGCTACTTTGGAATCTTGACAAAAATACTTTCATCAAATCCTTAAAATCCTTAATGGAATCTGGTAATAAGCTGAAGAACCAGGTTGTTGCAGATCCTTTCAAGGAAGATGGAAATGAGTGACACTTTAAAACATCAGAGTTACCTGCCAGCATCATGACAGAGTTGAACTGAGCCAGGTGTTCCATTGGATCTGTGCTTCCATCATACATCGTGAATGTCGGAAGTTTAAAATTGCGCGGCAATGGTGCTGACATAATGTCCTTAGCAAATGGATTTTGGTTCATCATTTCCTCAACTTTTTCTCCGTCATCTTTGTTCGCCAGTCGCTGAATCTGATCATCAAGGATACAAAATCTTTTACTAATTTCCGATCCATAGACTTCAGATCTGCAATCTCCTGATCTTCCTGTTTCTTTCTTATCTCTCCAATCCCCAACGCTTCTACTCTTTTTTCTCCAGATATGACTCAATTGATCATCCCTGGACGATTCTCGATCTTCAGTCTCCAGTGGAATATAGTTTGGATCCGCACTCTCTCTTGATCCTTCCTTAAGAAATGACCTCCTTCAGCTTCCTCCTGACTTTTGAATCTGAGAATTTGGGACAGAGGTCGTCTTTGCTCGGGAAAAAGTTCGAGATCTTCCAGCTGATAAGACCGGAACTCTTTCCTCAGGATCTACTCCGATTTGCTTGATGAATGTCCTCATCAGATTTTGTGTCTCCAGGATTTGATGTTGCATGCTCTCAAATCGCTCAGTGATCAGATTTGGATCTTACTCTGGACGAGATGTCGCCAATGTATCCGCCAATTGCTTCTCTTGCCTTTCGAACTGATCAGTTGGACGAGGTGAATGATCCTCCATCATTCTCTGGCCTCGTCGAGTCTACATCATCGGGATTTGCGGTATTGGAACCACTTCTCTCGTTCTTCTTTTTGGATTTACTCTCCTTGGCTCCCTCTGGCTTGTTTCCGCCATTTCTATCGGTAATTCCTCCTCCCGCTCAGGTGATTGAGCCATAGCTTCTGCTTTGAAACTTTTCCCACAGACGGCGCCAAAATGTTGGTGCTATTTATGCCGATCGCCTTAAACCGTAGTTTTCTGCACAAAACTCCCTAGATCTGATTCGATCTGGTTTGCTCTTCGATCGATCAACCTCTCACTCCTGAAAGAAACAGAATACCAGTAAGAAACGGAGCCGATCGTCTTGATCGGCGTCTCGTCTCCGACGGTCTAGTCAGTATGGTGTAGATGGTGTTTCAGAGCTCTATGGAGCTTCTAAAATGCTAGTGATGAAATTCAATCAGAGTGAGCTTAGACTTTTGGTTGATTCTAGAGACTTACCTTGTTACGAATCTTCCCTCGCTTTTATACTAGCTTTCCTGCTTATAACACTTTTTCAATCATAGCCGTCAGATCATCGCTCCTCTTTGGACGTCGCTGATCATCCTTCCTTTATCTCTCAATCGAACCTGGCTAAGATTGGTTTGACCAGTAGGAACCGGCAGTGGATATTTTAGTCATAACAGCTAGGACTAATCCTTGTTGTATCAGACACGAATCGGAAGGGTATTGAGACCGAATGACCCGTGGTAGAGTATGGTTGATGGGCGCTCAAGACCGAGAACCACTCCATGAGAGGACTTAAACCATACTGTGGATACCCGAAATGGGCCATTTATTGGTAGGCTTGCAAATGGATAGACCTGGGCTCACGGGCGCTCAAGACTAGTAACCAACCCGTAAGAGGACGTGAGAGCTTCCCGTTTACCATTTGTGGATGACCAATAGGGTTGATGAGTCCGTAGTCCGAGTTGGTGGTAGCCATAGGATATGCTGACTCTAGTGTGAAGGATACGGAACCGAGTTGGTCGGTGCCATAGGGAAAGTATCCGGATCTGACATGATACGACTGAGTAGATGACTTGCATTGGGCTAGGCTTTGCCTGTGACATGTGCCAATACTTATACTAATGGTGATGTGAGAGAGCGGTGACTTAATCCCCAACCATGGTTTCTGATGAGGACTTTACCCAATTACCCCGGGAGACCCAAGATATCATGTATGATTGAGGGGGAGTGACAGACGACCTAAAGAAGTATGGTGCTATGACTTAAAGCATGTCTACCTTAGAGACCAGCATTCGTAGAGTTAGAACCATACTTGCATCATGTGTTTCATATCATATTGCATCATGTTATGGCTTGTATCATATGGCTTATGTTTTATGGAATGACTACCTTGCTGAGTTCTTTTGAACTCACTCCTTTTTGCAACATATTTTGTTAGACTTTTCTGCAGGTACTACTACTGTTAACTGTGATAGTCAATACTCTGAAGACCAAGTTGGTGACTCGTACCACACTAGTGGCAGTGAACACGTTGATAAATATTAGCAGTCCGAGATTGATATTTGTCAGGAGCAGATGCGGCCTGGCTTAGTTTCTTAAAATTTTGTTATTTAGGAAACATTGTATAAGTTAGAAGAAACCGTAATTTAGTTGTTTACCTTTCCATTCCCTTCTTTTAAGAACTGGTTGTAACCTGGACCTTATCTCGATCTACCTTCCATTGTTATTGTAGAATGGATTTCCGCTTCATTTCACATTTTGATTAATTATTTTATTAGTATCTTTCTACACTCTGATGCTCTTTGTGATTCTTCTAAGATTCTTCCTTGACTTTTATTATTAAGCTATTTGAAAATTTTGATTTGTTCTTACTTTTGATTAAATTATTGTGCTAAATGGATACGTTCGTTCCTAAACATGATCTTTTGGGCTGTGGATCACTCCACCAGGTAATCCAGATAGGGTACCCTTAGGGTGGATGTGACATAAAACCTTTCTTTCACCCGTCTCAGTCCAGTACATTGGTGTCCTACAAGTATTACCATACAAAGCCTTGAATGGAGCCATGCCTATCGTTGCTTGATAACTGTTGTTATAGGCAAGCTCAACCAAAGCTAAGTGTTCATCCCAATTTCCACCCATATCCACAACACAGGATTTGAGCATCTCTTCCAAGGTCTGAATTGTTTGCTCAGATTGTCCATCTGACTGTGGGTGATGAGCTGTACTCAAATTCAATTGGGTTCCCAAGGCTTTTTGCAAACTGCTCCAAAACCTTGAGGTGAACCTAGGATCATGATCAGAAACAATACTCATTGGCACTCAGTGCAGACGAACCACATGGTCCACATAAAGCCTAGCCAGCTTATCCAGAGTATGAGTGATCTTCATAGGAATGAAGTGGGCTGATTTGGTCAACCTATCAACAATCACCAACACAGTGTCATTGCCTTTACTTGTCCGAGGCAAGCTAGTCACGAAGTCCATAGAGATATCCTCCCACTTCCAACTAGGAATAGGAAGGGGTTGAAGTAATCCAGATGGAGGTTGACGAACGGCTTTCACACGTTGGCAAGTCTCACACTTGGCAACAAAATCATCAACATCAGCCTTCAAACCAATCCACCAAAATGTTCCTTCAAGTCCTTGTACATCTTGGTGCGTCCAGGGTGTACTGTAATGACTGACTGGTGTGTTTCCTTCAATATTTCTTTCTTAATTTCTTCATTTGCTGGTACACACAGTCTACCTCTAAACAATAAAGCACTATCCATGGATATACCGAAGTCGGGGTCCGACTCAGGATTCGAAGAAATCTTCTCAACTTTGTCCTTAAATTCTTGATCAGAACTCTACAAGGCAACCATCCTATCTCTGAGGGTAGATCTTGCTGTCATGGCAGAAAGAACAAAATCTGAATTCTCAAGGACAACTTCCAACTCAAACTTGCAATTGAAGACAACAAGGGTTGACTCAGAGCATTCAAATCCAAAGCCTTCTTCTGACTCTTCCTACTAAGAGCATCAGCGACAATGTTTGCCTTTCCAGGGTGATACTGAATATCACAGTCATAATCAGAGACTAGTTCTAACCATCTTCTTTGCCTCATGTTCAACTCCTTTTGAGTAAAGAAGTATTTCAAACTTTTATGATTTGGCAATCTTCTCACCGTAGAGGTAATGTCTCTAGATCTTCAAAGTGAAGACAACAGCGGCAAGTTCTAGATCATGAGTGGGGTAATTCCGCTCATTATCTTTCAATTGCCAAGAAGCAGAGGCTACGACCTTACCATGTTGCATCAGCACGCAACCCAAACCAATCTTCGACACATCAGTGTAGACTGTCATACCGCCGGAACTGTCAGGTATTGTCAGGACCGGGGCACTTGTCAATCTATCTTTCAACTCTTGGAAATTCTTCTCACAAGTGTCGGACCAAACAAACTTCTCTTCTTTCCTGGTCAGCTTAGTCATAGGAGCAGCCAACCGAGAAAAGTTCTCAATAAACCTTTTGTAGTAACCCGCAAATCCAAGGAAACTTCTTATTTCCGTAACCGTCTTCGGTCTTTCCCAATCAGCCACTGCTTGCACTTTTTCGGGGTCGACACGAATACCTTCAGCTGAAACCACATGGCTGAGGTATACTACTCTCTTGAGCTAGAAATCACACTTGCTGAACTTAGCGTAAAGCTTCTTTTCTCGTAGTCTTTGCAAAGTGAAACTTAGATGGCTCGCATGCTCTTCTTCATTCTTCGAATAGATCAAGATGTCATTGATGAAGACAATCACAAACTTATCAAGCACATCATGAAATACTCGGTTCATGAGGTCCATGAACACTGCAGGAGCATTAGTCAATCCGAAAGGCATGACCCGAAATTCATAATGACCATACCTTGTTCTGAAAGCTGTCTTGAAGAGATCACTTGGCTTCACTTTCAACTGGTGATATCCAAATCTCAAGTCAATCTTCGACAACATTGCTGCACCCTTCAACTGATCGAAGAGATCATCAATTCTTGGCAGCGGGTATCTATTCTTGATGGTCAGCTTGTTCAACTCATGGTAGTCGATGCACAGACACATACTACCATCCTTCTTCTTGACAAACAAAACCGGAGCTCCCCAAGGTGATACACTAGGTTGTACAAAACCTCTATCAATGAGCTCATTCAACTGGTTTTGCAGTTCCTTCAGTTCAATAGGAGCCATCCTATACGGAGCCTTAGATACCGGAGCGGCACCAGGGATGAGATCAATAGAAAACTCAACATCCCTATCTGGAGGCACTCCCGATAGATCATCAGGGAAGACATCAATAAAGTCACAGACAATCTTGACTTTGTCAACTCTTTTCTCCACTTTACTCTTGCCTTCAGATGGAGCATCATCCACTAGGGCGTAGACTTGCATCAGTGCAGACAGTATCTTCTTTCCAATCCTTTTCTCTCACCTTGAAATTCAAAAACCGGACTTCCACAGATATGGAACTGAATTTTCCTTGAGGAACAAAGAAAAATAGCTTTGTGGGCTATCAACCAATCGATTCCCAAAATGACATCAAAGTCATGCATATCGAGAAGTACCAAATTGGCTTCCAAGTTCTTCTCACCAATCAAAACAGGACATTTAACTAACCCTTTATCTAGTTTCACAACAGGACCAGTTGCTGTACTAATCAATAAACAACTAGATAATTTCTTAGGCATTAGGTCAGTCTTCTTGATGAATGTAGATGATATGAACGAATGAGATGCACCCGTATCAAATAAGACAAATGCAAGAATGGAAGCGACTAACAATGTACCTATAATCACATCATGGTTTGCATCCTGTTCAGTATTGGAAATACTGAACACTCTACCAGAGGGAGGAGCAAGGGCATTCTTCACTACAGGAGCAGGCTGCTGGGCAGGCCTCTTCGGACAGGCACAAGCAAAATGACCAGCTTGCTTACAGAAAAAGCAAACAAGATTGCTAGGTCCTATTGGAGTAGCTGCAACAGGGGGCTTCTGAACCAGGTCTAGGATTCGCATTCACAAGCCTAGCATTCGCATTCAACGGTGGTCGATTTCCGCCATACTGTCTAAACTGGCCAGGCTGCTGAAAACCAGGGCTCTGACCTACACTCTTAGGCTGAAAAGTAGGAGTGGGTAGGGTGTAGGTCTCACAAAGCGCCGATAATTACTATCCACCAAACCAGGGTTCCTGGGCTGCCAGGGCCTTTGCACACGAGCACTCTCCTTCTTAGTTTCTTCCAACTTCTTCGAGTTCTGCACCACTTGGGCATAGCTCACTATAGGCTGGACAGTGAGGTAAGCTTTAATGGCAGGGCGCAGTCCTTCAAAGAATTTCTTTGCCTTGGCAAGATCAAGCTTCAAAGAGTCTGGAGCAAAGAAATGAAACTCCTCAAACTTCTGTTGGTACTCCAACACAAACAAGGATCCCTGCGTAAGAGCCATAAATTCAGCTTCTTTCGCATCTTTCACCGCTTCAGGGAAGTTGTAACAACCCCCGTTTTTCTGACCCGGAATTCGTATTGCAGGTCCGAGAACCCGAAGGTCTAGTTAGATTAATTTTGAGGAGTGTCCAGATAGAAGTCCATGATCCATATCTAGAACCCATGGATCTGTATTCTCTTGTTGAAGAATCTGCGTTACTGGGAAGTTGGACCTCCGGTAGAAGGCATGTGGTGTTTGGAGATGTCCAGAATGAAGGTAAGACATCCCCCATGTGTTGTTTAGGGCTAGGTTTTTAGTGGCGGTTGATTAAACCAAGCGACCGCCTTAAGCGGTCGCCTGGTTCTGCTTGCGGGAAAATGCCCTATTTTGCCCCTTGTTCGTTAAAAATAGCATCCCTCGCCCTATTAACGCATTTTTATGTTCGGGATTTCTATTTTGGGCGATTAGGAGGCAATGGAAACGTGCTAGAAGGTGGGCGAAGTGCTGTTAATGATATGGAACCTATTCTCTTCTATTCTTGGTGATTCTGGTTAAGGTAATGAATCTCCATCTGCTATTCTCTTCTTTTTAACCTCTGATTGATATGAACCCATCCCCATTTTGTTAGTGGTTACCCAATTGATTAGTTGTATCTCCCTTTTCAATGTTCTTGATGAGATCCTATCCAGAAATGAATCCTTGCATTTGTTTAATGGATGGATCCCATCAAGGGGAATGATTTGAGTAATAAATCTTTGTTAATTTTAGGGTTTCTTGTTACCCCTTTGTTCTAGACCTATGAAGCTTGAAATTCGGACTAAGATCATCCCAAAACATATTGAAATCAGAAGATAAAAAGTCTAATTTTTGGAGTTGGAAACTATCTGAAACAGGGGAGGTCGCTTGTGGAGGTCGCTTAACTTAAGCGACCAGCACAAGCAACCGGCTGGTTTCCAGTGATTGTATAGGTTTGATTTTTGATTTGTATTGACTCTTGACTCTTATACATTCTTGTAACCCTATGCCTAGGTGTTCTCTGTTTCAAATAAAAGTCTTATAATAGTTTTTGGATTGCAAGTTAGAGGACTTCAACTAAATTACAGGTAAGGACATGCATTCTTATTTATATGCAATTACATATACATGATGATTCAGCTGTTCTATTTACTATTCTTTGATCATGTAAGTTGTTGTAATTGTATAAAGCATGTGAATCTTATTGTATACTTGCTGTTTGTGGTGTTCCTTGATGTACTTCATCTTTTATGATATTGCACAACTGTTCATGGTATGATAAAGAGTGATGTAGCGTAGTTGTGATGGAAGAGGTATTCCATTGGGATATCTTGGCTGGAGATATCAAAGGGCTGTGGTATGGGACACATGCTCACTGATGCCTCTAGCACTATCATGATTACTTGATGACATACCTAGGAGAGTCTAGAATTGCATGGCTAGGTACCCCACATGCTATTACCCTTTCGGCAGGGGAATTGAAGCCAGGTGACCCGTGACAATGGTGACGTGACTATGTTTCATCCTATAGCAGTAACCAGTCCATGCGGAGACTCAGTGGTCCACTGTTGGTCATGTAATGGTAGGGTTGCATATGTTAGGGTTGGGCTTATGGAGGTCCAAGGAGCGGACTGGGTGTCGTGAGGAGTCATGAGAGCATCCGCCCCAACAATATGTGGATGACCATAGGGTTAAGGAGTGGAGTCCAACAGCGGTAGCCAGTCCGTGAGGGTTCTCACTCCTAGGTTGCGAAGGATACTGAATCGAGTTGGTTGGTGCCATAGGAGAAGTATCTGGACTCCATATAGTATGTTACCTGTATGACCTTGCATTGGATTAGAAACCCTAACATGCGCCAGTACTCATTATCAATGGTCGTGGTGAGAGAGTGTTGACTTATCCCCAGCCATGGTTTGAGAGCCAGGTGTGGACTTACCCCTTGCCCAGGATCCCTACAGAGGTAACTAGTCCTTGCCGGATCAGAGTGACTAGACCTACCCAGAGGAGGGCTGGTGTATATCTTAAAGCATGTCAGCTGTTAGAGACTTGCATAGTTAATATCTTAGTAGCATTCATATTTCTGCATACCATTCATATCATTTCATATATGCATTCGTGGATTGTATTGATATATATATGAGAATTGTCTGTTCCTTATTGAGTTCGTCAGAACTCACTCCTTTCATTGTATATATTATATGAGTTGCACAGATGGTGGCTCAACCTCGGAAGTTGGAGATGATTCATATGAAAGAGCCTTCTCGTATGAAGCTGATGTGAGACAGACAATGGTACATGGACTTGCAGAGCATGGAGCCTCCTGAAGATGCTTGTGTGCACTTTTAGCATCCATTGATGGCCGACGGAGGCAGATTCCCAGGATTTTGATGATCGTGTGGAGAAAGATTGGAGGACATCTTTACTTGCTAATTTAGAAAACTAGTTTTTAGATTTAGAAAAGAAAACCAAAGAGATGATTATTTAGTTTATTTATTTTGCTTCCGCTGAACTTGATATTACATTTGATTCTTGATTCTTTCCTTTGGCTATTTCTTGGATATTTATTGGAGTATTTGGACTCCTGTAACCTTTTTATTAATTATTGCTCTATTCTTGCTCTTGATTACATGTATTTGTATTTATTATTATTGATAGACTAAAACCGTGGATCCTGTGACGGATCGCACCCACGGGTTGTCGGGCGGGTAACTGATGCCGGCGGGCGGGGTGTGACAGAAGTAGTTCATGCAGAAAGCTTCTTTGAACAAATCCCAAGTTACAACACCCGCATGCAAACCTTCCAACACAGGTTGAGTGGAGGTCCACCAAGCGTCAGCTTCATGTTGCAACTTCTGTTCAGCAAACAGAATCGTTTGGACTTCAGAACATTGCAGATGTCGAAAAGCCTTTTCCAACTCACAAAGCCACTTGTTAGGAAACAAGGGGTCCTTGGTCACTCTAGTGAAGGTGGGCACTTGCAATTTCAAGAAACTCTCCATCAGACGAGTATGAGGAGTTCCAGCTAAACCTCCCGCATTCGAGACTGCAGTATGATGATTTCCGTTAGCACCAACACGAGTCTCATTATGTAGAGTCATGAAATCTGTTAGCATCTGATTAAACTGGGTTGCTTGCTTCTGCATCATATTGCCCATGATGTTGGCAATATCGCAAAAATTACCGACGTTTGGGGCACCGGGTATGTCATGGGTACCCTGATCGCCAGTATTGGTCTGCTGATCATGACCACCATTGGGTATCTCACCACCTCCAAGAGGTATCTCACCATGACCATGACCACTGGATTCACCACGTCCACTTCTCAGAGTAACCATTCTGCAAAAATCAAAAACATCAAAAACACCGAATTTCGAAGTTTCATCATAATCCACAAGTCCAAATGATTTGAAAATTTTAATCATGCTTAAGTACATCCATTTAGTCATCAAACAATGATCCATAGAACAAAAATCACATCTTCCAAAAATTCAACAGAAAATGAGGTCACTAGGTCCATTGGTCGATTGATTGGTCGACTGGCCCAGTCGACCAAGGCTCACAGAATACGAAAATTTGTATTTTAGGCCTCATTTCCTCATTCTAACTTCATTCTAAACACTTCAAAACGTGAGGGAGCTCTGGGGAAAAACTTATAAGGTTCTTCCAAGTGTTTTTGGGGTGATTTAGTGCTTCAACAACAACACCACAACACACATTCATCTCATACAAGGTAAATCCATCATTTTTTCTTTCATATACAATCTCTTATGCTTGCATTCTCATAGAAATCATGTTTTACTTGTATCTAATGCTAGAATCATGTTTAGGAATACTTAGAAACACATTCCCTAGGTTTTAAACACAATACCATGCATAGACAACAAGTTCTAACACATTCTAGAACTTTCACAACTTTTTTGTACTGAAATCGTTAACTTTAGAAAAATTTCGATTCCTTACAAACCGCTTGGAGTTTTCGCACAAAATCAAATGCTACATGCTCGCAATGATATTGAAAATATGTCCATGTAGTTTGATTTGACCAATTCCAACTGTTTCAAAAATTTCAATTTTGACCTAGAATGCAAAATCCCAAATTTCTTCTTGCTGAATTTTCAACTTTTCACCAAGTTTTCGATCGATTTTCTTCAAATAAACTTCATGATCATGCAATTCCAAGTATTGTGCACATGCTAGTATCTTCAAATCGAATTTTCCCCAAATTTTCAATTTTGATGAAAATTATGAAAATACCCTTTTGGTTGAAAACTTGAAATAGCACTAACTAGCAACGTCTTTTGTCTCTTCCACAGACATACACTATGCAGAGAGGAGGGCGAGGACGAGGATGAGGTCGTATGGTAGGGGTACTCAGGGGTAGAGGCCAGGTGCCTTCACAGCCTAGAGAAGAGGTTTGACGACCAGACAGATTCGATACTCCACAGGCCGAGTTCTTATACGAGGCCCACTTTAGTTATTGCAGTACCGAGTTTGGATGTCTTCTTCACCTATGACAGCTCAGGGTGTTCAGGATTCGGCAGAGATTTGACACTATGGAGTGGACACATTTCTTCACTGAGGATTTGTCAGTATATCCAGAGCTGGTGACGTTGTTCTTTAGCAACCTTACATCTACACAGGAGTCTAGAGGTCCAGGACATCCTCTTCGATTAGTCCTCAGGAGCAAGGTCCTTCAGACACGGATCCGCTTCTCCACGAGGGCATTGGCTGAGATCCTACGGGTACCTTACTATCCACGACAGTGTGTGTGGATACCTGCGGGTGCAGGGATAGACAGCTACTTATTGCCATACGAGTTGCACAAGATATGCTCTACTCTATGGGATGATCAACGATGCTACACTCCGCGGAACAACGGGCGGATGATAGATTTGGCACGGATTATCGGTCGTATTGTCTGCCGAAATATCATGCCGAAGGCTGGAGATCACCATCGGGTCACAGTGATGGATGCCTTGGTCATCTATCGCATTTACATGGGCTTCTAGATTGACTTATCCTACATCATTCAGCAGGTCATGCTAGATCTGGTATTGCATCCTAGTATGTGGAACCTTTGCTATGGGAGGCTTCTGACTTTGATCTTTCGGCACTTCGGAGTGAGTTTCGAGGATACACTGGTGGACGCTAGTGCACTGGGGTATACGATTGGGACTAGGACCATCCGACAGATGAAGCTAAAACAGACAATGAGATCTCCTGGTCCAGAGGGTGAGGACGACGAGATAGAGGAGGAGAGAGATGAGTCTGATGATGGAGGAGAGGATATCGGTTCTGATAGTGATGATCAGGCCGGAGATGACACAGGGATGCACGAGGCTAAGCCAGAGCATCACGAGATTCCTCCTTCATCACACTTTGAGGTAGGTGGCCCGTCTCATGCAGTTCCAGAGACTTCAGATCTCGGTGCACAGATGAGATCGATGACTTCCATGCTGGAGAGGATGGGAGTCAGACAGGAGGAGATGTTCAGCATCATAGGTACGAGGCAGGAGAGGATAGAGCATCAGGTGACTCAGCTAGCAGAGGAGTTCAAGGCTTTTAGAGACCAGAGCAGATCACCTAGATAGACTGTACTTTAGGATTTCCATTTATGCATTATCAGATGTAATCGTTGTAAAACTTTTGAAATTAATGAAGTTCACTTTGTTCACTTTATTATTGTGTATTATGCACTTTTCTTTTATTGTATTAAGTGACATTTGTTTAAGTATAATTATGGTATGTTATTCCAAAAGTCCAGTTATGCTTCATTGGTTAAGTTTCTAATCCAAGTGTTCTATTATTCACTTCTAAGAGTAGATGAGTCATCTCAGATCTATGACTCCGGAATGTTCCGTTATTGTTTTCTGTGGTTAGGATTTCCTTGAACTTTGGGTTCTGATACCACTATGTCACATCTACCCAGTCGGTACCCAAGTGTGTGATCCACAGCCCCGAAGATCAAGTATCCAGGTAATCAACCTCCCACATAGACAATAACATAATCATGAACATATATAATCAAGTACTGGCGCATGTCAGGGATCAAAGCCTAGCTAAATGCAAGTCTCCTACTAATTAGTTACATCAAGTCAAATCTAGAAACGTCCATTCCTCGCCCCTGGCGATCCTTTCCGGTATCCTTCACACTAGAGTCCTCATATTCCCTGACTACGGACTCATCAACCCTATTGGTTATCCACCTATGATAAACGGGAAGCTCTCACGTCCCCTTATGGGTTGGTTACCGGTCTTGAGCGCCCGTGAGCCCAAGTCTATCCATATGCAACCCTACCAATGAATGGCCTCTTTCGAGTATCCACAATGTGATTCCTGTCCTCTCACGGGTTGGTTACCGGTCTTGAGCGCCCATAAATCCCCATTGCTACCACGGGTCGTTCGGTCACAATACCCCTCCGATTAGGGTCTGACATAACAGGACATCCTAGCCAAACACTACTAGACAGCCCTAAATATGTCATCCAACAGTTTAGGAAGGTGTCCAAAGGGCATCTCCGGAAACATCCCATAATATTCCGGTAGTTGTCCAAGGATAGAAGTGTCAAAAGGACAACTCCCCTTTCCAAACCATACCTAATCATTCACAACCATAAACCAATCATATCACATTTATAACTTCTTATATAGAAAGAAATCAATAACAACATCTACTTGTATATAATTGGTAAGTAAATCATACATGAACTAATTAGCATAAACAAGTAACGCTACTATAATCAAAGTAGTTGCATCAATATTCAGCCAATATAAGAATCTATTTATAGAAGTAAATCAAAGAGATTCCAATTGTGAAATCAAGCCCAAAACCTAAATTAGACACCCTATTTGTTTTGAAAGAAGAAGAACTTGTTTGATGTTTGACCTTGAAGTTGGACCTTGAGTATGGTGTTGATATGTTTAAAAGGTCCTAGGAAGTCAAGTCGGACCTCTCCCTTAGTGTAGATTCGAAAACCCATAGAAAATTAATGATGGAATTCCCTACTTGAAGAGCTTGGTTGATTTAGAAAAGAGAATGCACCTTGATGAAGAGAAGATTGGTTGATGACCTTAGAGAATGGTTAGATATGATTTAAAACCATTTTCCTATGCTAGGTAAGTTATAGTTGTTGTGTAGAAAATTTCGTTTGATTCCGATAAGAGAAAGGCCCTCAAATCCCTGTTTTAGGCTATGCTGTCAGCCTGGGTTGAGTGCTTGGGTCGACTGGGCCATGCTACTCAGCCACTCGACCCAAGTAAACAGAATTCGAGCAAAATCTTCTGTTTAGGTCCTTATTGCTATATATGCCTCATAACTTCGTGTTTTTAGTATCCCTAGCCTCCAAAACACCTAGAGAACGAAGGAAACTCATCTCCAAGCCTCCATTGGTGTAGAAGAAGATCTACACTCAACTCTCAAGCTTTCTCTCTCTTGTTCTTCAATCAAAGGTTAGTATTCAATCTCTTATGCTATTGATTCATTCTTACTATGATCATTCTCTTCTCTGATCTGAGATTATGAGGAAGATATTGCATCTCTGCAATCATATCTTCTACAATTTCTTCTCATTCTATATGCTATGATTTCATATTCATTCTCTACATGATTTTCATGATTTTTACTTAAACTATGATCATGTTCTTATTTCGATTTCTTCTAGCATATTAGATGCATCTCTATAATCATTCTTACTCTTGATTTACTGTGTTCATGTACTAGAATGAGATCTCATCATCTCTAGTTCATCTCTTTCATTCATAGCTTGTTTTCAATGAAAACCATATTGTTTTCCAAATTAGAAAGTCTTGTTTTCCAAAATAGAAACTATGATTCTAAATTAGGAAGTAATGGTTTTAGTGGTGGTTTGATGTCTAAATTATGCTTTTTAGCTTAGACTACTGTGTTAGACAATCTCTCCAAGTTTCGTCGCATTCCGGTTTGTGTAGCATAGGTTTCGGATCAAGATTCTTTTTTTATTTTCGGATTAGCTCTTGGGCAGATTGCCTGGGTCGATTGGAGCACTCAACCCAGCCAATCAACCCGCAGTGACAGCAACTCTGTTTTTGATCCGTTTCGACTCCAATCTTTTGGAATCACTTCTTATGACCTATACATGTTTTGTCAAGCTTGTTTAGGTGATTTTGGATCTGTTCTCTGATTTCTTATTTGAAGACTATAAGTTCGGATTTCGAGGTGAGTATTCCAACTCACAATATGCCTATTTACATGTCTTTATGTATTATGACATGAATGCATGATTTAGCTACTGTTATGTTAGTTTCCATTATGATATGAATGCTGTAAGTACAGTAGGATCTTATTTCCTTATTTACTTTATGTACTTGATCATGAATGAATACTTATTCATGTATATTTCTTATTCATTTAATCTTGTCTTATTATACTCTTCTATTTGATGAGATATCTGTCATGGATGATATGACTGAATTATGATTGTGATTGTTTAGGTATGATTCGGGATTGGGGAATGTCCTTTTGACATTTCTGTCCTTGGACATCATTGGGGATAGTATGGGATATTTCCAATGTTGCCCTTTGACGCTTTCCCGGATTATTTGTTGTCATACCTAGGACTTGTCTAGCAGTGTTTGGCTAGGTTATACCCCTGTTATATCAGACCCGATTCGGAAGGGTATTGAGACCGAATGACCCATGGTAGCAATGGGGATTCATGGGCGCTCAAGACCGGTAACCAACCCGTGAGGGGACATGAATCACATTGTGGGGGCCATTTATGATTAGGGTTGCATATGGATAGACTTGGGCTCATGGGCGTTCAAGACCGGTAACCAACCCGTGAGAAGACATGAGAGCTTCCCGTTTACTATATGTGGATGACCTATAGGGTTGATGAGTCCGTAGTCCGAGTTGGTTGTAGCCATAGGATACGCTGACTCTAGTGTGAAGGATACCGGAAAGGATCGCCAGGGGCGAGGAATGGACGTATCTGGATCTGAGTTGATATGACTAAGTAGAAGACTTGCATTGGGCTAGGCTTTACCCTGACATGCACCAATACTTAGACCAAACGGTTATGTGAGAGAGCGGTGACTTAACCCCCAGCCATGGATTGCCCAAGATGGATGAAGGACCCTTTGCCAACCGATGATGTGTGATTCAGACCTTCCCAAAGAAGTATGGTGCTATGACTTAAAGCATGTTTGCCTATAGAGACCAGCATACATACATAGAGTTAGAAGCATATTTGCATATATTGTTTCATATCATTGCATATATGTTTGCTTGTGAATACATGTGAAGATGCTTATTGTGTTTGGTTTACTTGCTAAGTTCTTTTGAGCTTAGCCTTCGGGGGACTTGTTTTTAGATGACATTGCAGGTACGAAAGTTAACTCGTGCACCAGCACGGAGAACCTTTCCTTATATGGTTCAGCTCCGGATGTCCTTGGACAAGGTAATGAACAGCGAGGCAGCCAACACTCGGATTTGGACTGCATTGATGGCTCCTATTGACGGCAGCCGACATCGTCTTATTTGCCGATGGGATAGTGCGCTAGATGCTGATCTGAAGCTTCAAGAGCATGACCCTAAAGTGAAGAGGATGAAGACTGAAGAAGAAGAAGAGCCGACAGAAGATGTGGATTAGATTCTCTTGTTTCTTCTAGACTTTTATTTTACTTGTATTAGCTTAGAGCCTGCTTTAGATTTCGATCTACCTTCCGCATATGTTGTGGGGTATATTTCCGCTATACTCTACAGTTGTCTTTTGATTTGGTATCTTGTTATTCCGCACTCTGATATTCTTTAGTGATCCTTCTGTGATCCTTTCTTGACTTTTATTATTGACTTATTAGAATACAATGATTTGTTCTTGCTTTTGATTATGTTATTGTGCTAAATGGATATGATCGTTCCTAAACTTGATCTTGTGGGCTGTGGATCACTCACCCATATAACCTAGATAGGGTATAGGCTGGGTGTATTTGGGCGGGATGTGACACCAATATAGAAACTAAATCATGCAATCTATGTAATTAAGGAAATAACTATCCTTAGCTTAATCACTTCGCAAAGGATCTTGAAGATCAAGTAAGACCTTGTCTAAACTTGGAAAGAAAGTCCTAAACAAGTATATATAACATATTAGGAAAGATACCTAGAAGGAAAGAAATCAAATCATCCAAAACAGACCAAATATGTGGTTGCTGTCCTCATTGATCGATTGATTGGTCTACTGCCTCAGTCGACCAAGCAGTCGACTAACAGAGACAGTGACTTACAAAATCAGAGATTTATGATTACAAATCCGAATTTGGTGGTTCAAAAGGGCACCAAACAAGAGGGAATATGCAAGGGTAGTGTTTGGTATATAGAAGACTTCAAAACCCTAATAATATCAAGCCTTCAAGTTACAAATTAGGAAACAAAAACTTACCATAATTAGATCAATCATGGTTCTTGAAGAATTCATATCAAAATCATGGACGAGAAACTATAGGATGATGGATTACTAATATGATAAAGGATTCATGAAAAGCATCCATAGATCTTCTAGAAAAATAGATTTAAGAATGAAGAACATCAATCTAAATAAGGGAAGAGAATGAATACATGGTTTTCCTTCAAAAGCGAGTGATGATCTTGATGAAGATCATCCACCAAGCTTTAGATCCTTAGGAAAAGAGAGGGAACGAGTAAAGTGATAGTTGCAACAGAGATGCAACATCAACTCTACTATCCTCAATCAGAAAAGGAAAGAAAAACAATGGAGAATCAAAGACGAAGCATAGAAGAGGATGATCACATACCTTTTTGAGTAAATGCAAGAGATTTGACGAAGATCCGTCAAGAAAATCTCCAAGGATGCAGAGGAGATGACTTGCAGAGGGCTTTGGTTCGTTCCAAGGAGTTTGGAGGTAGAAAATACGAAGTAGACTCGAGATTGGACTTAAATAGAGCAAGCAAAGACCTAATCAACAAATCAGATATCATTGGTCGATTTATTGGTCGACCAGCGCAGAAAGTCCGTTCGGATTTGTAATTCAGAATGCACTTCGATTTAATTTTCACGCTTCAAACAATGAAGTAGAATATGAAGCCCTTGTTGCAGGTTTGCGACTGGCCAGATCCCTCTGTGTACAAAACATTGAAGTAAAAGTGATTTCGAGCTGGTGGTCAATCAAGTTACTGGAGTGTATGATGCGAAGGATGATCGAATGGTCAATTATATTAAGAAGGTATGGGAGTGTAAAGAATGGTTTTCACAATTCTCGATCACGAGAATATCCCGAAATCAAAACAATGAAGCAGATTCTCTGGCGAAATTAGCATCTGTAAAATTTACTTCTATACCACAGGCTGTATATTTTGAGGAGCTGGATATCCCAGCATATTCAGAGCCAGAGATAATGGAAGTTGATGCAGAAGTATCTTGGATGGATCCTATTATATAGTATCTTAAATATGACATTCTTCCTGAGGATAGAGAAAAGGCTAGAACTGTGAAAAGAAGAGCTGCTAAGTTTATTCTAAATAATGAACTGTTATATAAAAGAACAGTTTCTGGGCCACTTTTGAAATGTTTGGGGTCATCTGATGCACGATATGCATTGGCAGAGGTCCATGAAGGAATCTGCAGAAGTCATTTAGGTGGGAAGGCTTTGGCTTATAAAGTTCTAAGACAATGATTTTATTGGTCATGCATGCAATCTGAAGCAATTGAGTATGTAAGGAGATGTCATCAATGTAAAATTCATGCACCAATTCAGAGCCAACCAGCAGAACATCTGACGTCAATACTTAATCCCCTTCCATTTGCTATGTGGGGTATGGATTTACTAGGCCCATTTCCTGTTACAACCAGAGGGAAAAAATTCATGGTAGCAGCAATTGATTATTTCACGAAATGGGTGGAAGCAAAAGCCTTAGCCACGACGACCACAAATCAAATTGAGAAGTTCTTCAGAAATCATGTTATATTCAGATATGGTCTGCCAAAGATTTTACTAACTGATCATGGACCACAATTTGACAATGAAAGATTCAAAGAATTTTGTGCAGATCATCACATTGAATGCAGGCACTCATCTGTGGCGTATCCTCAATGCAATGGTCAAGTCGAGGTAACCAACAGAACACTTCTGGAAGGAATAAAAAGGAGACTAGATGATGCAAATAGTCTATGGATCGATGAACTACCTCATGTACTGTGGGCGTATAGGACTACAGTCAAGACACCAACAGGAGAAACGCCTTTTAAATTAGCATATGGGTCTGAGGCATTAGCTCCAGTGGAGGTCATGGTGGGATCAAACAGGTCAGAAAGATTTGATTCAGTAACTAATGAAGAAGGGTTGAGGGCAAATCTCGAATTTTTAGATGAAGTCAGAGAAAAAGCTTTATACCGCAATATAGAATATCAGAGGAGAACAACGGCATACTACAACGCTCGGGTTAGACCTAAATCTTTTAGAGTGGGAGATTTGGTCTTGAGAAAGAAATCAGCATCAGATCCAAGGAACTGTGGAAAGCTTTCTGCAAACTGGGAAGGACCATATGAGGTGACAAAAGCTGTGAGAAGAAATACATATTGGCTAAAGGATGCTTATGGGAGCTATTTGAATGACCGTGGAATGTAATTCATCTCAAGAAATATTATCAATAGAAAGGAAACGGGATTTTCTGGTATTCTTGAAGAAATCATCTTATTAATCATTGTCATCAAAAGATTCTTCTTCATTTAGTTCAAAAGACATTTTCGGTGAACTAGTCTTCTGATCATGCCTTTCACGCTGATCCAGGGTCATTCCTTCCGAGGGTGATCCCGACTTTCCGAAGTCAGGCTCAAGTAGCCAGCCTTTCGAGGTCTGATCATGCCTTTCAACGTTGATCCAGGGTCATTCCTTCCGAGGGTGATCCCGACTTTCCGAAGTCAGGCTCAAGTAGCCAGCCTTCCGAGGCCTGATTATGCTAGCTGATCATGGATCATTCCTTCCGAGGATGGTCCTGACTTTTCGTAAGTCAGGCTCAAGTAGCCAGCCTTCCGAGGCCTGGTCATCTTTCCGAAGCTAATCACGGATCATTCCTTCCGAGGATGGTCCCAAGTTTTCGTATGTCAGGCTCAAGTAGCCAGCTTTCCGAGGCTTGGTCATGCTTTCCGAAGCTGATCACGGATCATTCCTTCCGAGGGTGGTCCCGACTTTACGTAAGTCAGGCTCAGGTAGCCAGGTCATGCTAAGCTAATCATGGATCATTCCTTCCGAGGATGATCCCGACTTTCCGAAGTCAGGCTCCAGTAGCCATTTCTCTAAGGTAGCCTTTCGATAAAAAACAAAGGAGCTAATCAATAAAACAACTCACAAAGCAGATTATGTGGAGGATTTTTTTATCAAAAGCTCAAAGATTTTCTACAAGCCATTATCTGAGAATATCTGTCCAGTTATTAAGGCTTTCATCAGCTGATTTCTCTTCAGAAATGTCTCATCAGAAGCTAATGAAGAATACAGGTTTGGTCAGAAGTATATATCTAATCAGATATGCAATGGTCAGAAGATGATAAACAATGTTATAAAGAATCTCTTCAAAGTATTATTCTGTCAAAGCCAAAAGGAGCAAAAGAAGAAAGAAGAAAATTCCATTGATGAAAAAGAAAAACAAAAATCAAAGACCTCATATACTGAAGAGGTTGACAAAAGAAAGGAAAAAGGTAAATTCATAAACAAAGGAAATGTTTTCTTAAATTTTTGAATTTGCAGACGGATCAACATCTGCAACATCATCAAACGGATCAACATCTGCAACATCATCAGACGGATCAACATCTGCAGCATCATCAGCAGCAGCTCCTTCATCACCTTTGGAAGGTGAGTCATCATCATCATTATCACCTAGATCACTAGCAGAATGATTATGGCCAAGGCTAGAAGACTCACTGTCATCATTATCAGTATCATCTTCTGACGAACTTTCAGAGTTTGGGTATTTCAAATTCCTGAGATCAAAAAATGTTCTGGATGGGAGAAATTCTGGAGGCAACAATTTGAAATCTGTGTTAGGATGAACCTTAAGGATTTCCGATAAGATTTGATTAGAACAGTCCTTCACCGTGCTTTTGCAAAATCCGAGGAAAGCTGGGTTATATCCAACTTCCTTCATAGGAGAGGTAACTGAACTAAGGACAATTAGATTTTCATTCTGTATTATTTTCTTTTCTGCCTCGAATTGTCTTCTCTCTAATTCCAAATCTTCATGCATCAAGGCTTTGTATCTCAGAGTCTCATCCAAAAGAGCTTGAAGACTCTCCTTTTCCTTTGAAATCAAGCCTAAGGAAACCTCAAGATTATCTTTCTCTGCTGTGACCTCGCTGAGTCTCAATCCCAAACCATCATTTTGATTCTCTAAAGTAGATTTTTCCTGTAAAATTGAATTGAAAGCTTTGACATGATATTCCTGGGCCAACTCCAAATTAGTGTTCAATTTTTCAATCTTTTTGAACTTTTCCAAAAGTTCATTATTTTCCTTTTCAACATCTCTTAACCAGGCAAATGCTCTGGTTAATTTTCCCCTAAAATCCTCTCTCTCATCAGTGGCAATCCTAGCCCTTTCAAGGGCATTATTCTTTAACATCTCATGCTGAAGTAGCTCATCCTTATAATTCAAAACAACATCTCTTAACATGGAAATCTCTTCCTGCAAATCAGCACAATGATTAGAGCAGAGTTCATAATCAGTGTGCAAATCATCAAGATCATTGATCAAATCAATCTCTCTGAATTCAGCGGCTGTCAATTTTCTCTTTGAAGAGTTCAAATTTCTTCGAAGTTCTTGTACCTCATTGACCAGCTCAAAATTCCTCTTGATCAAATTGTCCTTTTTCTGAGATAAAGTTTTTTCCCTCTCTAATACTTCAAAAAGTGCATTAAAAGCAGCTCCAAAACATCTGTAGATTAATCAATATAAACTAAACAGAATAAATATCTGAATCAAATAATAAATTTGCTTTAATGAAAAGAGTAAGAATAAAGATCTGTTTCTTACCCCCATCCATGAGAGTAAAGCTCAGAGTCGGACATTCGAGTTGTTTCTCTCTTATCGCGAGGAATCCGGCCTTTGGTTCCCCATTCTCTGGTGACCTCCCAATTGCGGTTGGCTGTATGATTTTCTTTTAAAAGCCATTCAGGATTGAAAGGGTTTCCTGAGTCAGCAATACTCAAGGTATCATCAGGTTGGCCAGTACCTAGTTGGAGATCAGCAACTTCAATCACATTCTGAAGATCTACATTTATGGCAGCATCATTTGAACCAGTATGTATAACAATATTTTCTTGGTCTCCATGACCAAGGGGATCAACTGCCATAGGGACTTCAGGAGGGGCATCATTATTTTCTGATGGGGCAGCATTATTCTCTGATGGGGTAACTTCAGGAATTTATTCAGGAGGAGGGATATTCTGCATTTTTTCTTCAGGAGAAGGAACATCCTGATTATTTTCTTCAAAAACAGGGGGTTTATTGATGTCTGGAACAATAACATCCAACATGGGGTTTGACAAAGGCAAAACAAAAGTAGAAGGCTCATTCACATTATCTTCGGCAACAATTTCCATGGGAGAAGCAGATACATCAACATTCACATCACACAATTGGTCAGCAATTTCCTCAATAATATTACCTGCAGTATGAATTAATATATCTTCAGCGATTATCTTAAGATGATCAAGAGAATAGTCAAAAGATTCCTTACCTCGACCTTCATCCTGGAACCATCTTTTCGGGAAGATAGAAGTATTGTGGGATAAATCAGCTGATATATTTGGCAATGTGTGTTCTATATTCTCTTCAACATCGGTTTAGTAACGGCAGGGATTTCTTCAGGGGGATTGTTTCCTCATTGGGGGCTTCTATAGGAGCGGAATGGGATTCTTTTCTCTTCTTTTTCTTTGAGCCAGATAAACCTTGACCAGAGACTGGACCTGTAGACCAAAGTCTACATCTCAGGGTGTTGGAAGTTTTGGAGGTCCTCATCTTGGGACCAGGTGTTTTACTGGCAACGGTCTTCACAATTTGAACATCAAGGTTTTCTCTGATGGAATCTTCTGGCGTCTGGTCAATTTTCTCCTGACTAGGTGAAGTTTCTTTCTCAGTAGATTTTCTTTTTGAAGAACGAAGGGCAGTGTGTTTTCTTTTCTTGGAGGGCTTGATAACTTTGGAATCAAACTTTTCTTCTTCTGAGACGATTCTTCGAAGATCGGCGACACTAGGAATGGGACGAGCAACAGTTTCTGTAGATACATAAAATGAAGACAATATTTAAAGGGAAAAGTAATGGTAAAGGAAAGAAAGGTATATTGTTTGTTATCATCCTTACCTGGAAAGAGACCATGACTGATTAGGCCTGCATCTGTTTTTAGTTTGGCCGCGTCGATTGGAGTTCCACTAGGAATCAAACCCCAAGTTTCTCGGTCGTATTCATTGAGTTCTGGACGCACTTTCAAAGCGGACAAGGAGTTCAGAGAATGTAAACACCAACGGGAGCAGAAATTTGGATTCGGAATAGCGCAGAAAAAATACTTTTCTCGCCACTGTTTGTTATACTGGGGAATAGAGGAGTGAATGAAAATCTGGGATTCCTTACCCAGTTCATTTGAAATGCAAGTTCTTCGGCAAAGTGAAGGTATCCGCGTCCGTGGGATACTTTCAGAGTGTAGTAGTTTCCGAAAAGATCGACAGAGGGGATACGATTCATTTTGAGAATGAAAGCGAAAAAACAATAAACCAATCTCCAACTGTTTGGAGTGAGTTGAGAGGGACAGACATGATAGTAATCCAACAAAGATTGAACTATTGTAATCAAAGGAATTCTGTAACCTGAATCGAGATGGTCGAGATAAATAGTAAAGACTCCTGGATCAACTGAATAAGGATGGTCAGAAGATTCGGGGACCCATATTCTGGCATCAGAGGGAAAATGGTAACTTTTTAAATAAGAAGCCAGGTGAGACTTCTTTATCTTGGTGGGATACCACTCGGGGCCTGCATATTTTGGGTCCATCTTCTCCTTGGACATATCTACAAGGGTATACACAACGATGGCTTCGTCATGAGCATACGGAGTGGGTTTCCATTCTAAAGGATTCTGATGAGAAGAAGAAGAAGCACCAGACATATCTTTCAGATGATCAGTATTGAGAGGAATGATGGGTTGTATAAAGGTACTGGGTATTGAAGGGTTAGATGCAGTATCCATAGTGAAAGCAGGAGAGGAAGAAGAAGAAAACTTGAAGGATAAAATCTGAAGAAAAGTGATAGGGAAAATGGCGGATAAGTATATTTGATATTCTCGAAGGAGGAAAACAGAGTACGGAGGAGAGCAGGTGACAGTTGATAGATGAATATATAAAGAATAAAGAGAGGCGAAGGAAGATTTCTTGAAAAATGGGGGGAATTACATGATGGTCCAAGATCAATGGTCATTACTTTTCATAACCGACGCGTGGGATCAATCGGTGAATATAGGGAAATTGCGGTTGAAAAATATGAGGATGATGTATGAAAAGTAAGGGAAGGCATGGTGATTGTACGTGGGGAAGAGACAAAATTTATGATCAAGCAGCGGTAGCGTTAAGGAAGATGAAAAGTTACATTTTAAAATATGTGAAAAGTCTGACCAGGAAGAGATGTTAGCCGGTTTCAGGATGATTTGGGGGCTGAATACAGAGATGTAATAATCACGCAAGGCGGTTCAACTATTTCAAAAGATATGATTTTAAAAGGGGGAGAGCCACAAATCAACTTTCAAGTTAATGATGATATGATGACTTGGCGTCAAAGTTCTTTGGGAAATCAAAAAGTACCTAGGGAAAAGGCGTAAGAGCTGAACAGAGTATGCTGGATGATTTTGACAAGATAGGTTCAAACCTGTTGATCAGAGTCTCATATAAGTTCAACCTGATCAGTAGGCTTGGGGGCTTATGTTGTGACTAAAATATCCATTTCCGGTTTATACCGGTCTAACCATACTTGGCCAGATTCGATTTATGAGATGAAGAATTTATGGGTCCGACCGAGAGAATAAAGAAGGGATGATCAGCGACGTCCAAAGAGGAGCGATGATCCGACGATCATGATTGAAAAAGTGTTATGAGCGGGAAAGTTTATATAAAAGGGAAAGGAAGACTCGAGGAAGCTAAGTCTCTGAAATCAACCAAAATCATCATTCACTTTGATTTGACTCCATTAGAACACTTTAGAAGCTCCAGTGAGCTTTGAAGCATCGTCTTCACAATACTGACTAGATCGTCGGAGACGTGATGCCGATCGAGACGATCGGCTCCGTTTCTTACTGGTGTTTAACTATGACACCTCAATAAGGAATAAGTGGAAATCGTCTCACCAATGTAACTGTTCATTTTTCAATTTATCTCTACAAGATAATAATCGGAGGAAAGAGCGTGCTTGGGGAATATACAAACTAGGGAAATGAAGAAGATGAAGAGACAAAAGGGAAGAAGGTTAAAGAGAAATCCATGGATGAAATAAAGTGATCAAGGAAACATGAAACTGCAACTTCGGTGTTCCAAATCCATTGACGACGGACTGCCATTGACCCTCAAGAATCTCAGGTAGCGACTCTTTCATCTTCTTCCTGATAGTAACACTGCTGTTAAATCCATAACAGAAGATGACAAGGAAGATCCCAGCGACTCATTGCTCTTAGGCTCCACTGAGGGTTGATTGTTAGTCTCAACATTCTTGTCGCTGCTGCTGATCACTACCCGAATAGGCTTAATTCCACCGACCCTAACAAGAAAATCAGATTTCTTGGCCCTCCACTGACCCTAACAAGAAAATCAGATTTCTTGGCCCTTCTATTCTTACTTCAGCCGGAGACCAGCGAAGAAAGTGACGGCGCTGCCGAAGAAGCACTGATCTTAGATTTAAAGAAAGGTGGAGCTCCAGCTTGAGTCACAAACATGGTAACGTGTCGAGACCCAACTCTAATGGAGGCTACAGAAGCCAGGAAAAATAGGGAAATGAAGCACTGAAAAGTCTATTCTTCCTTACCTTTCTCTTCTCTCCTATGCCAAAGAACACTCTTGAACTAGAAGATCAACAAGTAAACAGATTTGAGTGAGTTTACTGGTTGGTTTGCTTTGACTTTGCTTGTATAAGGCTTTGAGCTCTGCTCCTAAGTCAAGTCTCCTTTTAGTCCATAACCAATTAGACGCTGTTACAACTTCTAAAAGTTATTTGTGGAACTTAATTGTTCGTTTCAGTTTGTGATTTGCGGTTAAAGTTTCAAATTATCCACTACTGGAGAAGTGTACGATAAATGGTGCCATTTACTCTTTCGGCAGCACATTTTACTCCACTTATAAACTTCTTTTCTATTGACATATTGATACGGAGGGATTATGATCAGACCGGGTTCATACCTGGTCCGACCCTCGACCCCGGTCGAGACGGAGAGAACCGATTCGCTCCCGAGCGAACCGGATCCAGAAGATGGCTTGCTGAAGAAGAAAGCTTATTCGGTTGCAAGCGTGCCCTAATCCTACTTATGGATTAGGGTAATCACCCTAATGATGGCAGACTCGAATTGACGGCTGCAGATAATCATTATCGAAGGGATAAACATCGCATAACCTAAAGGTTATCTCAGGAGTCCTCTACTAGCCCAAACTAGTAGAAGTCTATTGCTCAACGGATCTCACTGATAAGATCCAACGACTACCCGAAGAAGGCTCAAGTGCATCCAACGAAGGAGATTTGAAGGTACACTCTATATAAACCTCACTACCATACAAGGTGAGGGGATCAAAAAAGAATACTATCTGAGACTCAGGTTCAGATACATAGCGATAGACCTAAACTATCGGCGATCTGCTATCTAGATCACCTTTCTCAGTTCTTCATTCCTTATCTCTGCGCTTCTAGCAGAGCCGTTTGTGATTAAGTTCATCAACTGACTTAGCCTTCGGAGGTGGACTCCCGACCCCAGCGGTCGGGCCACATCTGACGCTTTCGTTTTGCAGGACATCACGTGGAGATCTAAGAGCTGAGCAGATTTTGGACGCATCAATTGGCGCCGTCTGTGGGAAACAACTTGAAAAGCCATGGTGACTAGATCAGCAGCCGCTGCACAACGCAATTCCGGTGTTCAGATCCCTGGGGTGAATAATCCAGATATTCCCCAGGAAAGCCAAAATCCTATCGAGGTAGATGGTGGTCAGGGAGGACGTAATCCTCCTCCCGATACAATCCAAGATCAGTTGGATCAGGTAAAGATTCAACTCTTGGAGGTGAACCAAGCACTCCGCGTGCTCACCAGACGAGTGGTTTTACCACAAGAGCCTGATCAGCGCGATTCAGGGAGACGTGCATTGCCACGTGACCAGAGATTGGCTGAAGACCGGAATATTGATCAGAATTTCCGTGAAGGAGACCGAGGACTTCGGAGGATCGATGATCAACCGATGCGAGACGATCAGTTCGACAGACCGCAAAAGAGTACAACTGATTCAAACACAAGGTTGGATACAAGGGTAAGAACTCACTCACCCACTGTCAGAAGAATCGTTCGTGATGATCGAGCAGTTCGCGACGAGAGGAATGCTCGGGAAGGACGGGCTGTTCGTGATGATCGAGTAGCACGGGATGATCGTGTTAATCGAGGTCGTAATCATATTACTGAAGATCACCCGACCCAGATTGGTCAAGAATTGGCCAACATCAATGAGAAATTAGGGCAGTTGGCTAAGGGAAGAATAACTGAGGATATTTACTCAGTCATTCGGAAGACTCCCTTTGCCGAGCCAATTGCGGGATATCGGTTTCCCCATAACTTCCGTTTGCCTACCTTCTCAACATTCGATGGCTCCGGAGATCCGACAGCTCACATCGGCTCTTACCAACAAACCATGGCAGTTTCAGGTAATTCTGATGAAATTTTATGCAGGGTTTTTGGTTCATCTCTAACTGGAGCAACACAAAAGTGGTTTTCGAACCTCCCCTCTGGAAGGATCGTAAACTTTGACGAATTGGCGCTCCAATTCATAGGGCGATTCCAGAGTGGGATACAGGTCAAGAAAACGGAAGAAACCTTGTTTCTTGTCAAACAAGGAAAGAGCGAATCAATCAGAGAGTTTCTGAAAAGATTCAACAAAGTGACGATGGAGATAGAAAATTTGGATGAACAAGTAGCCAGAACTGCTCTATTCACGGGACTCACTAATCGGAAACTCCTTGAGTTATTACTACGGGATATGCCTGCGACTTATGCTGAGTTGGTATAGAGATGCCAGAAGCAGGCTGAAGTCATGGAGATTCTAGATGCGCGCCAAGGGGATAATAAAGATTTCCAATAAGGAACAAAAGGCTCCTGAGCAGAAGCAGAAGCCAAAGAAAAATGTTCGTGATCGGGTTGGAAAATCTCAGCCTTGGCGCCAAAGATCCCCCGATAAAAGTGAGTACACTTCATTGAATGCTCCTCGGGCTGATATTTTGAATATTCTCAAAAGAAAAAATATTTTAAAATGGCCGCCTAAAATTCTTTTGAAACTCGGAGAGCAGCAGGATCGGGAAAAGTATTGCCGATTCCACAAGGACTATGGTCATTATACTAATGACTGTGGTCATCTGAAGGCAGATATTGAGAGATTGATATCTCAGGGACATCTGTCCAGTTTCGTTAGCAGAAGAAGGGAGGAGCCACTTGCGGCTGCTCCGAAAAGGGATCGTTCGGTTAGTTCGGAATGATCAAGGGAGGCCCCGAAGTCTAAGAAAGGCAAGGAGGTGATTGAAGCTACTCGGTCACCGATCCTTACCATCTTCGAGGGACCAGAGCACGAATCACTCCGGAGTCTGAAAACAAAATCCAAATTTGTTGGAACCGGAGAGATGCAGAAGCGAAAGAAGCTGAATGGTGAAGATTCTATCACCTTTAGCGAGGAAGACGAAAGAGATGTTTGTTTACCTCATGATGATGCTATAGTCATCAAGGTAGAGATTGCACGGCGGGAAGTGCATAGAGTTTTGATTGATACAGGGTCTGCAGCTGACCTAATTTCCTACGAAGTGTATCAAAAATTGAAGGTGGATCAGGACTTGATGAAACCTTCATCCACACATCTATATGGCTTTGCAGGGTCATCTGCAGTGGCGGAAGGATCGGTCCAGTTGGATTTATCCATTGGAAGTTTTCCCTAGGAAACAACTGTCCGAATCAATTTTTTGGTGGTTCGGGAACTGCCAGCTTATAATATGATCCTCGGGCGACCATCTTTATCCAAGATAGGTGCTATTGTTTCGACAAAGCACACTGAAGATAAAATTCCCGACTGATATGGGAATTGGTCAAGTCTCCTCTCGACCAGAAGATCTCTCGGCAGTGTTATGTTGCCTATTTAAAAGACAAGGAGGGCCCGAGGAAGGTAACTGCGCTGCCTATAGAAGTTCGAGATGATCGGGAAGAGACAGAGATACAAAGACCCGAACCAGTGGAGAAGCTGGAGCAAATCCAGCTGTGTACCGAGGATGAGCAAAAGATTACTTATATCGGGTCTGAACAGCTGGAAGAGTTTAAGGATGAGTTGAAGCTATTTCTTCAACAGAATAAAGATGTATTTACATGGTCTGCTGAGGACATGCCCGGAATCGATCGGGCCATTGCAGAGCACAAACTCGGATAGACCCTAAGGCGAAACCGGTGATACGAAAAGAAGAAATTTCTCCATTGAAAAGTATGAAGCCGTTCGAAGCGAAGTTGAAAAACTTAAGAATTCTGGTTTCATAGAACCAATTGAGTGCCCAACTTGGTTGGCCAACGTGGTAATGGTGAAAAAGGCAAATGGGAAGTGGAGGATGTGTACAGACTACACAGATCTTAACAAAGCTTTCCCAAAATATTGCTACCCGTTGCCTCGGATTGACCTCTTGATAGATGCGACTGCAGGATATGAAACTTTAAGTTTCATGGATGCCTACTCAGGGTATAATCAGATCCTTATGAATAAGGAGGATGAGAAGTATACGGCTTTCATGACTGATCGTGAGAGCTATTATTACAAGGTCATGCCTTTTGGCCTGAAAAATGCAGGAGCAACATATCAGAGGGCCGTCAACAAGATTTTCAAAGAGCTCATAGGAAAGAATGTTGAAGCTTATGTTGACGACATGCTAGTGAAAAGCTTTACAAAAGCAAATCATATTGCAGATTTGATCGAGGTTTTCTCGATTGCTCCGGAAACATCAAATGAAGCTAAACCCGAGAAAAATGTGCCTTTGGAGTCTCCTCGGGCAAATTTTTGGGCTTCATGGTATCACGAGAGGGGAATTGAGGCTAATCCCGCCAAAATACAAGCTCGATTGATATGGAGGCTCCCAAAACCGTTCGGGATGTACGAGTGTTTAACAGGGAGAGTTGTTGCTTTAAATCGATTTATCTCCAAGTCCGGAGAAAAATGTTTGCCTTTCTTCAAGGCACTTAAAGACCTGAAGGGCGGTAAGGAAGCAAAGTGGAGTGAAGAGTGCCAGAAAACTTTCAAGGAATTAAAAGAAGCACTTGGACAACCACCAATCCTGTCCACACCAGAGAAGGGGGAAATATTACAGCTATATCTAGCGAAGTCCCTTTCGGCGGTCAGTGTAGTACTTGTTCGGGAAAAAGATAAAAAACAGTGGCCGATTTACTATGTAAGCCACGTGTTGCTAGATGCGGAGACAAGGTATTCACAGATTGAGAAGCAGGCTCTGGCTCTCATGATGGCCGCCAGGAAGCTAAGGCCATATTTTCAGGCTCATCCAATTGAGGTATTTACAACTTTTCCTCTTAGTAAAGTTCTTAACAAACCTGATTTGTCTGGAAGGATGGTGTCCTGGTCGGTTGAACTCAGCGAGTTCCAAGTGAGCTTTAAGCCCAGAACTGCAATCAAGGCTCAGGCATTAGCCGACTTTGTAGTAGAAACTACCGCACCAGTGGAACCCACCATTGAGGATCCCATTATACCAACCACTTGGGAGGTATATGTGGATGGTTCAAGTAATAAAGATGGTGTAAAACCCAGCCCTAACCTTGACCCGGAAACCTTGTTATTTGTAGGTCCAGTGACCCGAAGTAAAGTAAGAAGTCAGCTTTGGGCCATCCCAGTGGAGGACTTGGTGTCTGGCTTTGAATCCATGAGAGTTGATGATGAAGTTCTATTTATGGAAACTGAATCTTGATGAAGATCGGATTAGTTGATGGACTTGGAGTGCTCTCTATCACGGTTTGAAGGCATTTCTACCTATTAGGTAAGTCACTTGTTATGTGTGCAAAACCCCTTTAGGTTTGGATTTGATCTGGGTCTTCAATTCCCTGTTTTGGAATTGTCTGCATTGGTCGACTGATTGGTCGACTGGACCAGTCGACCAATCCACTCGACCAATGAGTGTTGTCTTTGGCAATTAGGTCTTGCTTGCTCTATTTAAGTCCAATCTCGAGTCTACTTCGTATTTGCTGCCTCCAAACTCTTTGGAACGAACCAAAGACCTTTGCAAGTCATCTCCCTTGCATCCTTGGTGATTTTCTTGACGGATCTTCGTCAAAACTCTCCCTTTTGCATCAAAGGTATGTCTACACTCTCTTCTTCTCCTCCATCTCTGTTTTTCTTTCCTTTTTGAGTTGAGACAGTAGAGGAGATGTTGCATTCTCTGTTGCAAACATCTCTGGACTTGTCTCTCATGATCATCCTAAGGATTAATGGCTAAAACAATGATCTTAACTAGGATCATTGCAAGCTTTTGAAGGAATCATGATCAAACCATGATCTAGTCTTTGTTTAACTTCTGATTTGAATTCTGATCTCCTTGGATCTTCTATATTGATCATGTTAGTGGTCAATTGCTGTGTTTTCTTTTCATGATCCATGATCTATAAATCTCTAGTTGTTTTTCTTCTACCATACCATGTTTTCTTCATGAATCATGAAAGTTACATATATTGTAGGTTTTGTTTCCTTATTTAGATTTATGCTTTTAAGCCTATTTCCTTGAAGATCTAAGTATGTTTTTCATGATACCTTTACCTGAAGCAATGATCCATTCTCCTATTGTTCTTGTCCTTGATTTCTATCTTGAATTCTTCAAGATCCATGGTTGATCTAATTATGGTAACTTTTTGTTTCCTAATTTGGATCTTGATGGCTTGATTTGATTAGTGTTTTGAAGTCCCCTTTATGTTAGGATACTACTGATGTAGTTTACCCCTTGATTAGTACCCTTTTGAACCACCAAATTCGGATTTTATAGCTTAAAACTCTGTTTTTTTTAGGCTACTGTCTGCATTGGTCGATCGATTGGTCGTTGGACCATCGACCAATCCACTCGACCAATGAGTACAAAGCAACTCCGGAATTGGTCGTGTTGGATGTTTTGGTATCTTTTCTGTTAGGGATCTTTCCTAATATGTTGTATACACTTGTTTAGGACCTTCTTCTCAAGTTTGCCAAGATCTTACTTGATTTCTTAGGATTCCTTTGCGAGTTATAAAAGGTAAGGATGGTTACTTCTTTAACAACATAAATTGCATATCTTAGTTTCTATACTTGAATCTTGTTAAGTTATTTCTTTAATTAGATTCCTATAATGTTATACTACTGTGGTACTGTCTTGATATCAGTAGCATTACTTAATCATATTGAATTGACTCATGTATGATTAACTTACCAATTATATACAAAGTGATTGTAATTATTGATTTCTTTCCATATATGAAGTTACCATATATGTGATGATATGAATTGATGCATGTGTATGCTTAAGTATGGTTTGGAAAAGAGAGGTGTCCTTTTGACACTTCTGTCCTTGGACTACTACGGGAATATTATGGGATGTTTCCGGAGATGCCCTATGGACACCTTCCTAAACTATTGGATGACATATCTAGGATTGTCTAGTAGTGTTTAGCTAGGATGTCCTGTTATGTCAGACCCTAATCGGAGGGGTATTGAGACCGAACGACCCGTGGTAGCAATGGGGATTCATGGGTGCTCAAGACCGGTAACCAACCCGTGAGAGGACAGGAATCACATTGTGGGGGCCATTTATTGATAGGGTTGCATATGGTTAGACTTGGGCTCACGGGCGCTCAAGACCGGTAACCAACCCGTGAGAGGACGTGAGAGCTTCCCGTTTACCATATGTGGATGACCAGTAGGGTTGATGAGTCCGTAGTCAGGGACTATGAGGACTCTAGTGTGAAGGATACCGGAAAGGATCGTCAGGGACGAGGAATGGACGTATCTAGATCTGACTTGATGTAACTAAGTAGAAGACTTGCATTTGGCTAGGCTTTACCCTGACATGCGCTGGTACTTAGACCAATGGTGATGTGAGAGAGTGGTGACTTAACCCCCAGCCATGGAATGTCCCGAGGGATGCCGGACCCATTACCAACTAATGATGAGAGATTGAGACCTTCCTAAAGAAGTACGGTGCTATGACTTAAAGCATGTCTGCCAATAGAGACCAGCATATGTAGAGTTAGATTCATACATTCATTGTTTGTCTCATACCATATTGCATTTATGTTTGTTCTGGAATCCTGCCATTTATGTTATTATGGATTTAACTGCCTTACTGAGTTTCTTTGAAACTCATTCCTTTATTTTACAATGTTTGTTAGACTATTCTACAGGTACTGAATATTATGACGGCCCCTATGAAGAAGCGCAAGGCGAAGAGGCATATCTCTAGGAAGGTGATTGCGGTTACAACAATTACACTGAAGATCCCGCGAGTGGTTATGCTCCGTACGATGCTTAGTCCGACCATTGAGTGGAAGCGCCCTTGTGCCGTTTATGAGATTTATATTTATAGGGATGTTGTCTATAAAGTGGAGAACAATTTAGTTACCCATTGTACTTGCTACTGGGATTAGATTTTGTCTTACTTATTCTCTTTTAGAACTACTTTTCCGCTGGTTGTAGAGTGGGATTTTGCCTCACTTTACTTATCTGTTTTTGACACTCTGATTATATCTAGTACTCTGATTCATATATGATTCATTCTTTCCTTATTGGATCTATGGTTTATCTTCCGCACTTTTATTATTATTGTTCATGATTATGTTATTGTTTATGTGGGAGGTTGATTACTCGATACCTGATCTTCGGGCTGTGGATCACACTCTCGGGTATGCCGGATAGGGTACCCGGCTGGGAGGATGTGACTGATTGGTATCGGAGCCCAAGGTTCGAGGAAATCCTAACCACAAAAGACAATAACTGAACATTCCTGAGTCATTGATTTGAAATGACTCTTCTACTCTTAGAAGTGAATAATAGAACACTTGGATTAGAAACTTAATTTATGAAGCATAACAGAACATTTCTGAATAACATACCATAATTATACTTAGACAAATGTCACTAATGCAAAGAAAAGAAAGGTGCATAATATACAATAATTAAGTGAAACAAAATGAACTTCATTAATTTCAAAAGCTTTTACAACGATTACATCTGAAATGCATAAATGAAAATCCTAGGGTACAGTCTATCTAGGTGATCTTCTACGATCTCTCGTATGCTCGAACTCCTCCGCTAGCTGAGTCACCCGATGCTCTATCCTATCTGTCGTGACTCCATCCTCTCGTACATCTGCTCCTGTCCGACCTCCATCCTCTCTAGCATGGAAGTCATCGATCTCATCTCGTGCCCCAAGATCTGAAGTCTCCGGAACCGCATGTGAAGGGCCACCCGCCTCGAAGTGTGATGAAGGAAACTCGTGATGCACGGCTCAGCCTCGTGCATATCTCAGTATCATCTCCGGCCTGATCATCACTATCGGGACTGATATCCTCTCCTCCATCCTCGACTCCTGATCCCCATCCCTCGACTCCTCATCATCCTCACCCTCCGGACCAGGAGATCTCTCGATCGCTGCAGTCTCATCGGCGAATGGTCCGAGTCCCGATAAAGTATCCCCGGGAACCGGTGTCCACCGGTGTATCCTCGAAACTCACCCCGAAATGCCTGAAGATCAAGGTCAGTAGCCTCCCATAGCAAAGGTTCCGCATGCTAGGCCGCAGAACCAAGTCCAGCATGACCTGCTGAATGATGTAGGAGAGATCGATCTCGAAGCCCATGTAGATGCGGTAGATGACTAAGGCCTTCATCACTGTGACCCGATGGTGATGTCCGGCCTTCGGCATAATGTTTCGGCCGACTATACGACCGATAATCCGTGCAGAATCCGTCATCCGTCCGCTGGTCCACGGAGTGAAGCATCGACGACTATCCCATAGCGTAGAGCATATCTCGCGAAGATCGTACGGCATCAGATGGCTGTCCAGATCTGCTCCTGCAGGTATCCACACACTTGCTTGTGGATAGTAAGGAACCTGCAAGATCTCAGCCCGGTGCTCGGGTGGAGAGGCGAATCGAGTCCGGAAGACCCTGCTCCTTAAGACAAGTCTAAGTGGATGTCCTTGACCTCGAGCCTCCTCTGTGTAGGTAAGGTTGTTGAAGAACAACCTCACTAACTCCGGGTATACCGGCAGATCCTCGGTGAAGAGATGAGTCCACTGCAACGTGTCGAATCTCTGCAAAATCCTAAAGACTTTGAGCTGGCGTAGGTGAAGTAGACGTCCCATCTCTATATTACAGAGACTGAAGTAGGCCTCGTACAAGAACTCGGCCTGAGGTGTGTCGAACATGTCTGGTCTCCTAACCTCCTGTCTAGACTCTGAAGGAACCTGACCTCTGCCCCTAAGTGCCCCTACAATGCGACCACGACCTCTACCTCGTCCTCGCCCTCCCCTCTGCATAGTGTGTATCTGTGAAAGAGACAAGAGACAATTCCAGTTAGTGCTACCTTAAGATTTGAGCCAAAAGGGTATTTTCGTAAATTTTCGGAAAATTTCAAACTTGGGGGAAATTTGATTTGAGCATACTAGCATGTGCGCAATACTTGGAATTTCATGTCTATGAAGTTTGTTTGAAGAAAATCGATCGAAAACTTGGATTAAAGCGAAAAATTCAGCAAGAAGGAAAATTTGGGGATTTTGCAATTTAGGTCAAAATTGGATTTTTGAAAAGTTGAAATTGGTTTAATTAAATTTTATGGACCTATCTACAATATCATCTTGAGCATGTAGCATTTGATCTCGTGCGAAAATTTCGAGCGGTTTGAGAGAAAACGAAAATTTTCTAAAGATAACGATTTCGGTATGAAAACGTTGCGAGATGAACACCAATATGTGAGAACTTGTTGTCTATGCATGGCATTGTGTTTAAAACCTAGGGAATATGTTTCTAGGCATTCCTAAGCATGATTTCTAGCATTGGATACAAGCAAAGCATGGTTTTGATTGAAATGCAAGCATGAGAAGATGAAAAAGGAAGAAAGAATGAGAGATTTACCTTGTTTGTGATGATTATGTGTTGTTGTGTTGTTGTTGAAGCACCAAAACACCTCAAGAACACTTGTGAGAACCTTTGGAGATTTTCCCTAGAGCTCTCTCACCTTTGGAAGAGGATAAAATGAAGTTGGAATGTGGAAATGAGGCTTATAATTCGAATTTTCGCATTCTGTCTGCATTGGTCGACTCATTGGTCGACTGGGTCAGTCGAGCAATCACTCGACCAATGGTCACAGAGACCTCATTTGCTGTTGAATTTTTGGAAAATGTGATTTTTGCCTTATGGATTATTGTTTGATGACTATATGGATATATTTGAGCATGATTTAAGTTTTCAAATCATTTGGACTTGTGGTTTATGTTGAAACTTCGAAATTCGGTATTTTGATGTTCTCAGTTTTGCAGAATGGTTACTCTGAGAAGTGGGCGTGGTGAATCCAGTGGTCAGGGAGGTGGTGAGATATCTATTGTTGATCAGGGTACCCATGAGATACCTGGTGCCCCGAATGTTGGAAGTTTCCGAGATATTGCCAATATTATGGGCAATATGATGCAGCAGCAAGCAGCTCAGTTCAACCAGATGTTGGTGGGTTTCATGACTCTGCATAATGAGACTCGAGCTGGTGCTAATGTGAATCCTCATGCCGCGAGTCCTGAATGCGGGAGGTTTAGCTGGAACTCCTCATACTACTTTGATGGAGAGTTTTTCGAAGATGCAAGTACCCACTTTCACTGGAGTTACCAAGGACCCCTTGTTTCCTAACAAGTGGCTTCGTGAGTTGGAGAAGGCTTTCCGACATCTGCAATGCTCGGAAGCTCAGAAGATTTTGTTTGCTGAACAGAAGTTGCAACAAGAAGTTGATGCATGGTGGATCTCCACTCGGCCTGTTTTGGAAGGTTTGCATGCAGGAGTTGTAACTTGGGAGTTGTTCAAAGAGGCTTTTTGTATGAATTACTTTCCCGAGGCGGTGAAAGATGCGAAGGAAGCTGAGTTTATGGTTCTTACACAAGGATCACTGTCTGTGTTGGAGTACCAACAGAAGTTCGAGGAGCTTCATTTCTTTGCTCCAGATTCTCTGAAGGTTGACCTCGCCAAAGCGAAGAAGTTCTTCAAAGGACTGCGCCCTGCCATTAAAGCTTACCTCACAGTCCAGCCCATAGTGAGCTATGCTCAAGTGGTGCAGAACTCGAAGAAATTGGAAGAAACAGAGAAGGAAAGTGCACGTGTGCAAAAGCCTTGGCAGCCAAGGAACTCTGGTTTGGTGGATAGTAATGATCTGCGTTTTGTGAGACCTACACTCTACCCCACTCCTACCTTTCAGCCTAAGAGTGTAGGTCAGAACTCGGGTTTTCAGCAACCCGGCCAGTTTAGACAGTATGGCGGAAACCGACCACCAGCAAGTGCAAGTGCTAGGCCTTTTGTTCAGAAGCCCTCTGTTGCAGCCACCCCTGTTGGACCCAGCAATCCTGTTTGCTTCTACTGCAAGCAAGCTGGTCATTTCGCTCGTGCCTGTCCGAAGCGGCCTGTCCAGCAACTGCTCCCGGTGGTGAAGAGTGCTCCTACTCCTCCCTCCGGTAGAGTGTTCAGTATTTCCAGTGCTGAGCAGGATCCAAGCCATGAAGTGATTCCAGGTACATTGTTAGTTGCTTCTATTTCTGCATTTGTCTTATTTGATACGGGTGCATCTCATTCGTTCATGTCATCTGCATTCATCAAGAAGACTAACCTAATCCCTGAGAAGTTGTCTAGTTGTTTATTGATTAGTACACCTACTGGTCCTGTTGTGAAACTAGATAAGGGGTTATCTAAATGTCCTGTGTTGATTGATGTGAAGAACTTGGAAGCCAATTTTGTAATTCTTGATATGAAGGACTTCGATATTATCCTGGGAATTGATTGGTTAACAGCCCACAAAGCTGTGTTCCTTTGTTCCTCAAAGAAGATTCAGTTTCATATTTGTGGAAGTCCGGTCTTAGAATTTCAGGGTGAAAAGAGAAGGGTTTGTAAGAAGGTGCTATCTGCACTGATGCAAGTCTATGCCCTAGTGGATGATGCTTCAACTGAAGGCAAGGGTAAAGTGGAGAAAAGAGTCGATGAAGTCAGGGTTGTCTGAGACTTTGTTGATGTCTTCCCTGATGATCTATCGGGAGTGCCTCCAGACAGGGGATGTCGAGTTTTCTATTGATCTCGTCCCCGGTGCCGCTCCGGTATCTAAAGCTCCGTATAGGATGGCTCCTACCGAGTTGAAAGAGTTGCAAAATCAGTTGAATGAGCTCATTGATAGTGGTTTCGTACAACCTAGTGTGTCACCTTGGGGAGCTCCGGTCTTGTTTGTCAAGAAGAAAGACGGTAGTATGCGCTTGTACATCGACTACCGTGAGTTGAATAAGTTGACTATCAAGAATAGATACCCGCTGCCCAGAATTGATGATCTCTTCGATCAGTTGAAGGGTGCAGTTGTGTTCTCAAAGATTGACTTAAGATCCGGATATCACCAATTGAAAGTGAAGTCTAGTGATATCTTCAAGACAGCTTTCCGAACGCGGTATGGTCACTACGAGTTTAGAGTCATGCCCTTCGGATTGACCAATGCTCCTGCGGTGTTCATGGACCTCATGAACCGAGAATTTCACGATGTGCTTGATAAGTTTGTGATTGTTTTCATTGATGACATCTTGATCTATTCGAAGAGCGAAGAAGAGCATGCGAGTCATCTAAGTTTCACTTTGCAAAGGTTGCGGAAATAAGAAGTTTTCTTGGATTGGCGGGTTACTACAGAAGGTTTATTGAGAATTTTTCTCGGTTGGCTGCTCCTATGACTAAGTTGACCAGGAAAGAAGAGAATTTTGTTTGGTCGTCGCGCTTTGTGAGAAGAATTTCCAAGAGTTGAAAGATAGATTGACAAGTGCCCCGGTTTTGACTATACCTGATAGTTCCGGTGGTATGACAGTTTATACCGATGCGTCAAAGATTGGATTGGGTTGCGTACTGATGCAACATGGCAAGGTCGTAGCCTATGCTTCTCGGCAATTGAAAGATTATGAGCGGAATTACCCCACTCACGATCTAGAACTTGCCGCTGTTGTCTTTGCTTTGAAGATTGGGAGACATTACCTCTACGGTGAGAAGATTGCCATTTTCACGGATCATAAGAGTTTGAAATACTTCTTTACCCAAAAGGAGTTGAATATGAGACAAAGGAGATGGTTGGAACTAGTCTCCGATTATGATTGTGATATTCAGTATCACCCTGGGAAAGCAAACGTTGTTGCTGATGCTCTTAGTAGGAAGAACCAGAAGAAGACTTTGGATTTGAATGCTTTGAGTTTACCATTGTGGTCTTCTATGGAGAGTTTTGATTTGGAAATTGTCCCTAAGAATTCTGATTTTATTCTTTCTGCCATGACGGCAAGATCTGGTCTTAGAGATAAGATTGTTGCTCTGCAGAGTTCCGATCAAGAGCTTGTGATCAAAGTTGAGAAGATTTCTTCGAATCCTGAGTCGGACCCCGACTTTGGTATATCCATGGATGGTGCTTTATTGTTTAGAGGAAGACTGTGCGTGCCTGCAAACGAAGAAGTTAAGAAAGAAATATTGAAGGAAGCACACCAGTCAGTCTTTACTATACACCGGGAAGCACCAAGATGTACAAGGACTTGAAGGAACATTTTTGGTGGATTGGTCTGAAGGCTGATGTTGATGATTTTTTTGCCAAGTGTGAGACTTGCCAACGTGTGAAAGCCGTTCGACAACCCCCATCTGGATTACTTCAACCTCTTCCTATTCCTAGTTGGAAGTGGGAGGATATCTCTATGGACTTTGTGACTAGCTTGCCTCGGACAAGTAAAGGCAATGACACTGTGTGGGTGATTGTTGATAGGTTGACCAAATCAGCCCACTTCATTCCTATGAAGATCACTCATACCTGGATAAGCTAGCAAGGCTTTACGTGGATAATGTGGTTCGTCCGCATGGTGTGCCATTGAGTATTGTTTCGGATCGTGATCCTAGGTTCACCTCAAGGTTTTGGAATAGTTTGCGAGAAGGCCTTGGGAACCCAATTGAACTTGAGTACAGCTCATCATCCACGATCGATGGACAATCCGAGCGGACAATTCAGACATTGGAAGACATGCTCGGATCTTGTGTGGTGGATATGGGTGGTAATTGGGATGAACACCTAGCTTTGGTTGAGTTTGCCTATAACAACGGTTATCAAGCAACAATAGGCATGGCTCCATTCAAGGCTTTGTATGGCAGTACTTGTAGGACACCTTTGTCTTTGGATCGAGACAGGTGAAAGAAAAGTCTTAGGTCCTGAAATGATTGAAGCCACGAGTGCTATGGTAGATATGATAAGGGAAAGGATTAAGTCCACCGAGTCAAGACAGAAATCTTATGCTTGATAAGAGAAGGACCGATTTGGAATTTCAAGTTGGAGAGAAAGTTTTTCTGAAGGTTTCACCAATGAAGGGTGTGATGAGATTCAATGTTAAGGGAAAGCTTAGTCCTCGTTTCATTGGACCTTTCGAGATTTTGGAAAAGGTTGGACCTGTTGCGTATCGATTAGCATTACCTCCGCCTCTTGCTGGTGTTCACAATGTGTTTCATATTTCGATGCTCTGAAAATACATAGAGAATCCGGAACACATTTTGCAGCAAGCACATGAAGGACTTTGTGCTGATTTGACCTACGATGAAGAACCGGCCGAAATCTTGGATAGGAAGGACAAGCAGCTGCAGAATTGCACCATCCCTTTGGTGAAGATTCGGTGGAAGAACCATACCCCTGAAGAAGCTTCTTGGGAGAAGGAAGAAGACATGAAGGAGAAGTTTCCTTACCTCTTTGGAAGCACAGGTACGCTTTCAATTTTGAGGACGAAATTTCTTTAAGGGGGGGAGAATGTAAAACCCAGCCCTAACCTTGACCCGGAAACCTTGTTATTTGTAGGTCCAGTGACCCGAAGTAAAGTAAGAAGTCAGCTTTGGGCCATCCCAGTGGAGGACTTGGTGTCTAGCTTTGAATCCATGAGAGTTGATGATGAAGTTCTATTTATGGAAACTGAATCTTGATGAAGATCGGATTAGTTGATGGACTTGGAGTGCTCTCTATCACGGTTTGAAGGCATTTCTACCTATTAGGTAAGTCACTTGTTATGTGTGCAAAACCCCTTTAGGTTTGGATTTGATCTGGGTCTTCAATTCCCTGTTTTGGAATTGTTATGCGCATTGGTCGACTGATTGGTCGACTTGGACCCGATCGACCAATCCACTCGACCAATGAGTGTTGTCTTTGGCAATTAGGTCTTGCTTGCTCTATTTAAGTCCAATCTCGAGTCTACTTCGTATTTGCTGCCTCCAAACTCTTTGGAACGAACCAAAGACCTTTGCAAGTCATCTCCCTTGCATCCTTGGTGATTTTCTTGACGGATCTTCGTCAAAACTCTCCCTTTGCATCAAAGGTATGTCTACACTCTCTTCTTCTCCTCCATCTCTGTTTTTCTTTCCTTTTTGAGTTGAGACAGAGAGGAGATGCTGCATTCTCTGTTGCAAACATCTCTGGACTTGTCTCTCATGATCATCCTAAGGATTAATGGCTAAAACAATGATCTTAACCAGGATCATTGCAAGCTTTTGAAGGAATCATGATCAAACCATGATCTAGTCTTTGTTTAACTTCTGATTTGAATTCTGATCTCCTTGGATCTTCTATATTGATCATGTTAGTGGTCAATTGCTGTGTTTTCTTTTCATGATCCATGATCTATAAATCTCTAGTTGTTTCT